>NC_065544.1:13901785-14204006 GCF_932294415.1 Quercus robur | reverse complement strand
AAAGTAAAGTTTACCATGAACATCGCTTACAGACATCATTATTTCATTATAGGAATTGGTGAGAGATTTTATCTCCATAGTGATAAAAATTAGTCTCCACGATTCAGTTGTTCCTTTGAACCTAGATCTTGGGATATCTAGTCAGCTAGGTTGGGTTACCATCCCAGAGACTTTTAGGTTAAAGGCTTTAACCCAATTCCCCTCGATGAGCAATTTATTTGCTCTCCACTCAAATAACTGATTACAGATCTGTTTTATAATTTTAAACTATTCCATTTGAGAACAATTGCCTAATGGTAATACGTCTCTGACAAATATGTCAAAACCTACCATAATTATGTGTACTATCAAGACACTTAATTGGTAATAACACATTTAAAAATAGATAGCATATTTATCATATTATTGTTTTGTATCTCAATCAAAACCTCTTTAAATAAGCCTTCACATGAGTTTTGATCCTACCACCTTCTTTTTAAGAAAACACCCTCCACATTTAAAGAATTATAAAAAAATTATTTGACATTTTCATAACTCATAGTGTCTTACATATATATATATATATATATATATATATTTATATTGATGCAACTAGTTAGAGAATATAATATTAACAAAAGGAACTCTTCCACTTACCTGGACGGGGTCAATGGGTGATCAAAAAGGCCCATGGCCTAAGCTTGTGACTTCCATTGCACTACGGAGGGGTGCTCGGTTAAGGTTTGTCCAAGTGATGGAACCTACGTCATAATTTGTTGAAGTGGGGGTCTGCGTACGCGCGGCCCCTATCAAAAAAAAAAAAAACTCTTCCTTTCACACGTGGGAATGTCTTCCTCCACATCTAAAATCTTTTTTTTCAATTATATTCAAAATCATTTTGTGTTAAAGAACAATTCTTATGCCTCACTTTCATACTGGACAGGTTCACGTGGCTTTACTTAAGCATATTAAATGATCTGACAAGTCTAGCCTGTCAACTTAGATATCTAGGCCATTTAATTTTCTTTTCCTTCGGTAATATGACAAACAACTTTTTCCAAAAAGCAGTCAAAAGGAAAAGTGTAAAGAATCATATCTACAGTTAAAGAGAAGCCGAAATAAAAAAAATTAATTCTAGATATATAACGTCAAACACATATAAGCCTCCTTTTTTTTTTTTTTTTTTTCTTTCTTTTTTTGAGAAACACATATAAGCCTCCTGAAGTATTATATATATACTTTTACAATACAAAAGTACATAAACTACAAGTTATAAATATAAAAGTCATCTCTATATCACACGCCTACAGTATCACACCATTACAATATCACACTTAAATTATTATAAACCAAATCCACACTTGCAATATTTCAGATTAACTCTATATTAATTTTGAAGAGCCCTTATGTCATCTTTTCCTATTTTAACATTTTAAAAAATTATTTTATCAATTATACCATATCATTTTGTAATATTCTTAACATCCTAACTTTTATTTTCTTAAACAATACATTAAAATAATAGCCCATTAGAGCATCCACAATGGTTTATGTCATTCTATCCTATTTTACCATTTAAAAAACTATTTTATCAATTATACTATACAATTTTACAATACTTCCAGCATCTCAACTTTTATTTTCTTATACAATACATTAAAATAATATATTTACACAATAAAATATATTTATGTCTCTCTTTAATTTGTCTCTCTCTCTCTCTTTCTCTCATCACCTCCATCACCACCATGAAGACCCAAAACCCCAGTACAGTTAATAAAAAAAAAACCAACACAAAAACTCTTTTCAAACCCCAAACAAACCCAAAACAAAAACTTAACCAACCATCAAAATTTCCACCCACTAATCCACCCAAAATTTCCAATCACCACCCACCGATCCATCATCAACAACACCATCACCCACTGATCCACTATCAACAACACAACCACCACCCACCATCAACAACACAACTAACAACCATCACATCACAAAGCCACCACGGGAAACACCAGGCAAACCCACTTGACCACACCGATCCCACGGCCCACCATGATCCACCACCGAAACTTAGCCCCAAACCCTCGGCCAAAATTGATTAGTAAACCCATCACCACCTACAACCAAATTCGATTTGCAAACACACAACCACGCCGATCTCGCCGCCACAACAACTACCAAATCCTTGACCACGCCGATCTCGCCTAGAGAATCCTACAAACCCACAGTCATGCCAGAAACCTATGACCAAACTCACGACCTCCACGCCTCCACCATAGAAGATGATCAAGCTTCCAACGCCGTTGCCTCCATGCCGATCTAAGAGAGAGGAAGGCAGAGTTTTCGAGTTTGAAGAAGAGAGTGCATGAAGAAGAGAGAGCAGAAAGAAAGAGAGAGAAAGATAACGAAAATTATGAAATAATGAGAGAGGAGAGAGAAGAACCAAACCGATTAAAAAACAAATTTTGTTTATACCATTGTGCTACAGTGCCGTCCTACCTTTAGGACGGTAATGTAGCACTATGGCAATTTTTTTACAAGTTTACATGTTTAGTCGTTCCATTGTTGAGAGTTATTGGGCATGAATACTAAAATAAACTTACATTTGGCATACAGTTTTTTCCCTGTTGATGCTCTTACTTATATAAACCTTTCCCACATACATGCCATTCTTTATGAGTACAAACTTGTTAGATTCAATGGCCAATTTGAAACCATTTTTACTCAACAGTGAGCAAGAAACAAGGTTCTTACGAATATCTGGCACATGCAACACATCATTCAAAGTAAGTTTCTTGCCTAAAGTCATCTTCGATATTACCTTTCCTTTTCCTACAACCTTAGAGGTTGAGAAATTACCCATGACTATTTCTTCTCCATTGTCAGGAAACAAATTCTGATCTAAACATACATGGCAAGTAGACCTAATGTCCATCCACCATTCCTTGGTATCTCCTCTTACCAAGTTCACTTCATAAATCACTTAGAAAGATTTTCCACTTCAGTAATGTTGGTTTGAGAGCCTTTCTTGGTCCCTTGATCTTTACGCTTATGGCAGTCCTTAGCACGATGCCCCATCTTGCCACACACATAGCATTTTTTGTTGAATTTTGTAAAGTTACCCCCACTAGTTCCTTGATTTGAGCTTTCACCAGAGTACTTCCTCTTATTCTTATTATGTTCCACAATGTTTACTTTAGGTTCCATGTAAGTGATTCCCTACAGCTTTTTCTGAAGAACGATTGTCTTCCTCAATTCTCAATCTTACGATCAAGTCTTCTAGCCGCATCTCCTTGTGCTTATGCTTCAGGTAATTTTTGAAATCTTTCCAAGATGAAGGTAGTTTCTCAATGATAGTAGCCACTTGAAATGATTCACTTACAGACATACTCTCAGCATGTATTTCATGTAAGATTACCTGTAGCTCTTGCACTTGACTAAGCACAGTTTTGGAATCCACCATTTTGTAATCTAGAAGTTTGCCCACAATGAACTTTTCAGTCCCAGCATCTTCTGTCTTGTATTTATTATCCAAGGAATCCCACAATTCTTTTGTTGTCTTGATTGAACTATACACATTATACAATGTGTAGTCCAATCCATTCAGAATATAGTTTTGCACAGGAAATCAGCATGTTTCCATACTTCCACAGCAGCAACCACTTGCCTATCTGTCTTATTTTCCTTGAGTTTTGGAGCATTCTCATACAAGAATTTTTCCAAATTCAGTGTTGTGTTGTGAGAGCATCTCCAACTGGAAATTCTATCCTATCTTATTTTACCATCTCAAAAAGTCACTTTATCAATTATACAATACAATTTTGCAATACTCCCAGCATCCCAACTTTTATTTTCCTATTCTACTCATTAAAATAACATTTCTACACAATAAAATAATATATCCCACAATCACCATCATTTACAATCCCACACATTATTTATTCTTTCTCTCTCTTTCTTTTTGTTCAAGAATCACAATCACCACCACCGTTGCACTATACACACCTGACACCACCAGCAGTAGCAGCAACCCATAATCTACTGTCAACACCCAAAAAAAAAAAAAAAAAAAAACCAACACCATCAACACCACCCTCTTCGACCATCAACACCACCAAAAAAAAAAAAAAAACACAGCAACTCACGGTCAAACCCATTAAAAAAAATCACTATCCGAGCCATCGGAGCTTCGATTCAAATCTTTGTTAAACCCATTCAAACCTATCGGAGCCATCACCAGCAAACCCACGTCGTTGCACCTACTGCCCAAGTCGTTGCACTACCAGACCCACGCCGTTGCATCCACTGACCATGCTGTTGCCCACCAAAATCACGCCTATTGAGATCAACCCACCACCACCCACCAACCCAAAACCCACTCCCACACAGATCACAACCCACCTGACCCACACAACCCACGTGACCCAACACTAACCCATCGCGATCTCCATCGCTAACCACTGCGAAGCCACATAATCTTCACCCACAAACACAACAAAAATTTATGAAAGCCGGATTGCTCAATTCGTCGCTGGGAAGTTTGAAGGAAGTTGATTTTGTTGACCCACGTGGAGAAGGAAAAATGAAAGAGAGAGAGAGTTGCTGGAGAAAGAAAAACGTGGAGACCCACCACTGTCGATTTCGCTAATCTCCAACTCAACAGCGCCACCATGCCGATCAGAGAGACGAAGAGGATGATGACTGCTTGCGTTGCATTTCCATTAGGTTGATGAGAGTTTAGCGTAGAGTGAAGGTAATGAGAAGAATCAGAGAGCAAGAAGACGAGAGAGCAAAAAGAAAGAGAGAAAAGGAAGAAAGAGAAGAATCAGAGATAATATATAATAATAATTTTTAATTATACAATATTGCTACAATACCTTCCTACAAATAATATGATACTGTAGCAGTATTGTAAAATTTTTTACAATTGGCATAATTGGCATATTTTGCAAGTCAGATTGGAGCAACATTTGAAGGTTGTGATAATAAAATATCTCAACATATACAATATACCATTTGGGTTGCGAATGCTATGAGATAGAACAACATTTTTTGTTGTCATCTCTTAAACTCAATACCATTGAATTTTTCTGACTTTTCTCTATGATTAACAGAAACAGTAATAAGAGCAACAACAGACACAATTTTATTCGACATTTCAGTCAAAACAAAACTCCTTCAGATTGAATTCTCAAAATCCAACCGTAGCATTTATTTTATTTTATTTTTTATATTACACAACAATCTAGAAAGACTTGACACGGCACTGCAATTCGAGTATTACTTTAAGGCAAAATAAAAAAACATATATTATATAAGAAACCAACTAGTCACCGTGCCATTCTCAAAAAAAAAAAACTAGTCACCGTGTAATGTCAGAATATACAAAAGATATATAAAAGTAAAAGTATTCTACACAGTATCAAAGAATCACAATCAAAAGTCAAAAGAAAATGAATCTGCACTAAAAACAAATCCAAGTCTGACAATCACTTTTGTAGAATAGACCATACACAGCCAACGCAGAAAAAGAGATTACAGAGCCACGTGAATCACTATAAGGTCATACGCATATATAATATTGTATCCAACTAATATTTAAAATTCATATATTAAAGTTAACTTCCTTATAATCTATAATTCAAATAAATTTTTATATTTTATATGTCCAATATTATTCTACTAAAAATAATTTATTATTTTTTTAGAAATAAACACACATAAAGGAAAAAGAAAAAAGTTTAACACAAATATACACTACAAACCTCACTAAAAAATTATATAAAATAATTTATCAGTGTTGCCAAGTAAAAGGAAAAAATAAAATTAAAAGATTCCAAACATACAAAAAAGAGTTTGAAACTACGTAGCCTCAATTGCTTAGGACTTATTTGATAATATTATTCTTGTAATGTTGTTTAAATTTTTTAAAAATACGTATAAGTAAAAAAGTATTATAAAAACACGTGTTATGTTATTTAAACAACAAAAATTGTTGTTTAAACATTCTACCAAACACCCCCTTACCATTACGTTCTATAATATGTCCAATATTTTTCTTAACGCATTACAAAGTTAAAAAAATAAAAAAATGGATTATGTAAACCAAAGTGTAGCAAAATAGCACCTAAATCTTGAAGTCCTAAACTATTAATTGTGGACAACAAATATCTAAACTGTCAAACACATAGGTCAGTTTAGTATATGTATTTAAATATATATTTTTAATTTTTAAATAATATTACACATATTTTTACATATTTTTTCACTCATATATATTTTTAAATAAAAATTATTATTTAAATATATGCATCAAATAAACCATAATCACTCAAATTAAAAAAAAAAAAAAAATCAAACACAATCATCTGACTTGGAAAAAAAACAACACAAAATGATACCAGTAACACTTTAATGTTCACGCGTAATCATTACCGACCGACACTCATATGTTCACATCAGATCTTAAAAAAGTCATATGTTCACATCATCAATCAGTACTCTTCTTTCCACGTGAAAGCGAAATTGAGCTATTCAGCAAAAAAGAAAAAAAGAAAAAAAAGAAAGCGCAATTGAGCAGGGTTGCCTTTACAAAACTTTTGTTTTATTATATTTGTGGGGATAAAAAACTAAGAATGAAACTATCAACGTGTTATGTGTAAATGCGTAGGAGGTGTTTGGTTTATGTTTTTAATTAATCATTTTCAGTTTTTAAATAATATTTTACATGTTTTTATACATTTTTTTATTAATACGTATTTTCACAAATATTTTCAAATAACAATTTTCAATTTTTAAACATATATATCAAACAGACTTGTAATAGCTTTGATTGTAAAATGGTTTCATATCAAATCAATGAAACAACTCAAATCTTGTATTCTTGTTCATGGATGATAGAACAACTGACACACATCCAAAGTCACTATCCATATATTAATCTAAACAAATATAATCTTAAAGTTGTGTTATGGAAAAGGCATTGATTCTCAAGAAAGAAAGGAAAAAAAAAAAAAATCATGGAGTTAAATATATAAGGTAAAATACTTCAATAGAGATCACATTTTCAAAATGTGTTACATGGAAATTTATTTATTGTAGTGTCATGTTGAATACATTCAATATATGATTCAAACTATGAACCGTTTATATTTATCTCTTTATTTAATTGTAATATTAATTTGTATCTAATTTCCTTTACATAATTTCAAAAATACCCTGTTAGGTATATGCAATTGAGAGAGAATGAATAAATTTAGTTGAGGTTGCACAATCAATAAAAAATTGAAAAAACTGCTTTTTATCCGTGATGTCAAATAAAAAAAAAAATTGTCTAGTGATTAAGCATGCATTTTGATTAAAAAAATTTTGTTCATCTGTTGAAATTGGCTAAAGTATAATTATATTTTGTATATTCAATATTAACAAAATATAAATAAAAGAAAAGTCCAAAATAATTATTTCTTAATACATTTTCATTTAAGCATCTAATAAAATAGAATTTGATGTTAAAAAAAAAATCATTTATGATTGATTTTGCATAATTTCGCAACAATTTCCCTGTACAACACTTAAACTTTGTTAAAAAATTATTTTCCATCTTATTGTGAAATCTAATTTTGCCAAGATTCATAAATAAAAAAAAGTAAAATATTAAAGTTAACTTTCCTATAATCTATAATTCAAATAAAGTTTTATATTTTATATGTCCAATATTATTCTACTAAATATAACTTATTAGTGTTGCCAAGTAAAAGGAAAAATTAAAATTGAAAGATTCCAAACATACAGAGTTTGAAAATACAAAGCCTGAATTGCTTAGCATTATATTATATAATATGTCCAATATTTTTCTAACGTATTGCCAGTTTAAAAAAAAAAAAAACCAAATCGGTTAAGTAAACCAAAGAGCAGCAAATAGCACATAAATCTCGGAGTCCCAAACTATTAATTTTGGATAACAAACAACAAAACTGTCAACACATAATCACTCGAATAAAAAATTAAAAAAAAAAAAAATCAAACACACAATCATTTGACTTAGAAAAAAAAAAAAAAAAAGACAAGATGATACTAGTAACACTTGTTTTTTTTTAATATATAATTTTTAGTTTTTTTTTTTTTAAATACAAAAAGGGTTTTACGTTTTGGTAGGGATTATTGGCCACAGGAATGGGTTGGATGATCAATTTATTTTTTGGGAAATAAATTCAATTTATAAATTTAATTTCAATTGTCAGATTTGAGATTTGGACTAAAATGAAGCTGTTAGCTAATTCGATTCTTTTCCGCTCCAACATCTTCCTTATATTTCCAAAAGATTTTATTTATTTATTCCAAGAGACAAATCAATTGCTGCAGTTATGAATTTAAGGAGAGTCTTGTCCATCGGCGCCCTATCAAAGCTTAACAATATCTCCACAATGCTCATCCTTCAGCCAAACCGATTCAAAGTGAAAGGGTCTTTTTATTTATTTTTTAAGAACCTTTTTCTTGTCATCTGAAACTAGCCAGAGGGGTTCATGATTGGAAGTTGACACATACAGATGATGCACCTGTCTATATTAAAAAAAAGGACAATATATTATCAACGTAAGATCTACATTATAAACTAAAGAAATGTATGTTACATTTTTATGCAAACGGGTGCAATAATAATTTTCCTAAAAAATAATTATTAATGTGTTGAATCTTGATAAGATAAGATAAAATAATAATCACCCACGTTTTAATAGAAAAACTAAAATCTACAATTAGAATTGTAAGGGCCAAACTTGGAATCCTAGCCCAAGGTATAAATAGATTTGGACCCAAAAAGCCCTAAACAATGAATTTGTAGAGAATGAGTTAGAAAACTGAGATTTGGTTAACCAGACAACAAGTTAGGTAGATCTAATGATAAAAGAACAAAAAAACATAAGTGTAAACTGAAGAAAAAAGGTCCTCGGTGAAGTCCGAGGACTTTGGTTCTTATATAATGTTCTTAGATAATGTTACGAGTCTGGTTCTAGATTGTTATAGTATTTCTTTCTTGATTTTTTCGATCACCCTTACATGGTGGGTTTCTTTTATTATATAGTTCCTTTCAAACGATCTTGGTTTTTCACTTGTTGACCATCTAAGCCTCTACTTGAGTGCTTGTCCCATAGGACACCCTCTCAGGCTCCTTTGTGCGTTGGGGCGGCTAATATAGCCCTGTTCAGGGGTCTTCTCCACATCAATACAGCCAAAGAGTTAGTTGTAGAGCCTTTAATACGGTGGCAATAACTTTCTCTTTAGATATTTTAGGATCCCTTCTTATTCGATGTCTCTGCAATGCTTATCTGCTCTAGCTGAACTTTCGGGATCGTTACCCTTGTTGACAGGCCATATCTTTGGACCTCGGTTTTGTTTAGCCAAGGACGCATTCGTCCTCGGCCCACTCACATGAGCCATTATGACCAAAACTAATCTCTTCATCTATCAACACAATCTCATTTGACGAGGACTCCTTCTCCTAGAACAGATCCTTATCCTCGGCTTAGACTACAGGCCCAATATATAGTTAGATAATGAACTCCTAGGCCTAAGGGCCCTACAAGAATCATTATGGCACGTGTATATTTAATCTAAAATTTGGTATACGGCCAGTTTTTTGTCTATGTCTATACCTTAAATAATTGGTACTTCTTGATATTTTCGAAACATATTTCTCTCTATTATAACTATCCCATCATTAAAAAGTTAAAAAAAAAAAAATTGCAATTTGTCACCAATGGCCAACTAACAGTCATTCAAAACTTTATGCTTGTAATTAGTGAATCTAATAGTCATATGTTAAGATGCTTTTTTTTTTTAGAAATGATATGTCTATAACATTTTTATAACAAATTCTAAGTAACAGATTGTTACTAGTTGTTATTGTTAGGGCAAAAAAATAATCTTAGTATTAGTTTCAAATTTGAATCAATAACAACTAATTACCTGTGATTTGTTGTAAAAATATTATAAACGTAATATTTATTTTATTTTATTTTATTTTATGGGGATGCATTTTGTTAATCGTAGAACTCAATTATACTTCTTTAATACTTCTCAAAAAAATTTATACTACTTTAATGTTCACGCGGAATCTATACCGACCGACACTCGTATGTTCACATTAGATCTTAAAAAAAGTCATTTGTTCAGTTCACGTACACTCAATTATACTTACGCGGAATCATTGAATCGGTGCTCTTCTTTGCACGTGAAAGCGAAATTGAGCATCTTGCCTTTACAAAACTTTAATCTTCTTTCTTTCTGTCTTTCTTCCTACCACATTTCATCCTTGTTTTTTCAACTTTCTTGTCTATCTCTCAGTGCTTTCTTTCACCCAACAAGAAGAAATGGCCGATGCAATCCTGTATGGCGTTGTGCAGAAGATCATTGAAAGCTTGGGCTCCTCCACTCTCCAACAAGTTGGATCAATCTGGGGTTTCAAAGATGACCTCGAAAAAATGTCAAACACTGTTTCCACCATTCAAGCTGTTCTTGAGGATGCAGAGGACCAGCAGGTCCAGAGCCGTCAAGTCAGGGACTGGCTTACGAAGCTCAGAGATGCAGTTTTTGATGCAGATGACTTGTTGAGCGAGTTCTCCACTCATGTGTTGCGGCAAAATGTGATGGGTGGTGGTAGAATGACAAAGAAGGTACGCGATTTCTTTTCTAGCTCAAATCAACTTGCTTTTGGTTTAAAGATGTCTCGCAAAATAAAGGATATGAGGGAGAGGTTTAATGATATAGCAAGGGATAGGAACAATTTCCAGTTGGAAAAGCGTCCTTTAGGGACAGCAGTTGTGATTAGGGGGAGGGACCAGACTCACTCATTTGTACGTGAAGAAGACGTTATCGGGAGGGAGGAGGATAAGAAGGCCATCATAGGTCAATTGTTGGACTTTGATGTGGGGGAGAACGTTTCGTTCATATCCATAGTAGGAATTGGGGGGCTAGGGAAGACCACACTTGTTCAATATATATACAATGATGAGAAGGTCAAGGCTTATTTTGAGTTGCAGATGTGGGTGTGTGTCTCTGACCATGACTTTGATGTGAAAACAATTGTTGAAAAGATACTTGCTTCCGCAACCGATGAAAAACCTCAAAACCTTGAAATGGATCAATTACAAAAAAAACTTCGTGAAAAGCTCAGCCAAAAGAAGTACTTACTCGTGTTGGATGATGTGTGGAATGAGAACAAAGAAATATGGTATAATTTGAAAACACTTCTGTTGGATGGCTTAATGGGAAGTAAGGTGGTGATAACTACACGGACCAACTTGGTTGCAGATATTACTAGCACAATCTCACCATATCTTTTAAAAGGCCTATCAAATGATCAATCTTGGTTATTATTTAAGCAAATGGCATTTGAAAAGAAGCCAAAGACCATCAATCCTAACCTTGAAGCAATTGGAAGGGACATTGTAGAAAAATGTTGTGGTGTGCCTCTTGCTATAAAGACAATAGGAAGAGTATTATACTTTAAAAAAACAGGAGTTGAATGGTCATATATTAAGAATAATGAACTCATGAATGTAACTCAAATAAAAGATGGTATTTTGCCTATTCTAAAATTGAGTTATGATCATCTCCCATCACATTTAAAGTGTTGTTTTGCTTATTGTTCGTTGTTTCCCAAAGATCATTTGATTAGGAAGGTGGAATTGATACAATTATGGATAGCACAAGGATTTATCCAGTCACCAGAGGGGGACCAACAATTAGAGGACATTGCCAATGAGTACTTTGAGGATCTATTGTGGAGGTCCTTCTTCCAAGTAGTAGAAGAAGACAAAGGCATGTTTATGAACTTTAAAATGCATGACTTAATCCATGATCTTGCACTGTCGATTTCAAGTATTGAGTGTACATTGGTTAATTCTAATGCAAAACATGTCAACGAAAAAGTTCGTCATGTATCATTCTCATTTTACAATGATTCATTCTTTGGAGAGAATTTAAACTCATTGGTTAATGCAAAAAAGATACGAACATTCATTTTGACATCCCATAAATGGAACCTTCCAGTGCAAGTGGAAGAATCAACTCTCAGAAAACTTATTTCTGCATTTGAATATATCCGTGCATTAGATCTACACGGCTTAAACATTAAGACGTTGCCAAATATCATAGGTGAGTTGATGCATCTAAAGTACCTTGACCTTTCCAATAATGATATTGAGGTTCTCCCTGATTCTATTACGAGATTGGTGAATCTGCACACATTGAAACTCGAATTTTGTTTTAGACTTAAGGAGTTACCAACAGACATTCAAAAATTGGTTAGCCTCAAGCATCTTGTTATACATTCATGTTCCGAATTGACTCATATGCCATATGGAATTGGGCAGTTGACTTCTCTTCAAACATTATCCTTTTTTGTTGTTAGTAAGGACCCCACAGGTTCCTCCAAGCACCATGGTGGACTAACAGAATTGAACAAGCTAAATGATTTGAGAGGAAAAATACAGATTGAAAATTTGGAATTGGTGAAAGATGCTATCTCAGAAACAAAGGCCGCAAACTTGAAGGAGAAGCAGCATCTCAGTGACTTGTATTTAAGTTGGAATTCTAGGGTTGATGATGTTATCAACGCTGGTGATGATGAAAATTTGTTAGATGGCCTACAACCACCCCAAAATTTAAAATATTTGTTTGTAGTAGGGTACGGGGGTGTGAGATTTTCAATTTGGCTTTCTTCGCTAACAAATCTTACTGAATTATATATACACTGTTGCAATAAATGCCAACATTTGCCACCATTGTATCGACTCCCATCTCTTCGAGAGATATCTCTTATGGAAATGCATATTCTAGAGTATATATCAGACTTGGATATCACCAATGAAGTCTCTGCTTCATCATTGACAACATTTTTCCCATCCCTAGAGTCACTTGCGCTACAAAAATGTCCTAATCTAAAGGGATGGTGGAAGAGGGATATTGTTGATAACAGCAATGCAACAATAATGACATCCACATCATCATGGAGTCATCAATATCGCCAACACATGTCACTGCCTTCCTTTCCCTGTCTTTCTAACCTGCGTATAAATGATTGTAGTAAGTTGACTTCCATGCCGCTGTTTCCATATCTCGAAGAAGTGCTTTATTTGGGAAGGGTTAGCTGGAAGGCATTGCAGCAAGCAATGGCGATGATGATGAATACGGCAGGAGCTTCTTCACTTCCCTCCTCCATCCCTCCTCTCTCCAAATTAAGGAAATTGGTTTTGTGGGAGATGCCAGACAAAGAGCCTCTGCCAGAGGAGTGGCTTCAAAACCTAACTTCTCTCGAGGAATTAGAAATTGGGGGGTGCTCTACATCTCTGTCTCAAATTCTGAGACATCTCACCTCTCTTAAGGTGCTGAGCATTCGGAACTGCGAGGAAGTTGATCTATTTAGTGATGCGGACGATGATGGTACAAAATTTCAACATGTTAAGTGCCTTCAGTCTCTGTCTTTCACAAGAATTTCTAAACTCGAATCTCTTCCTGCATATCTTCAATCCGTTACTAGTCTCCAACATCTCTCGATTGTCACATGTAGCAGCTTGATGACTTTACCGGAATGGATCGGCAACCTCACATCACTTCAAAACCTTGAAATTAGATATTGCCCTAATTTGACATCCCTTCCCGAAGGGATGCGTCACCTCACCTCGTTACAGTCCCTAAGGATCTGTGGATGTCACCACTTAGAGCAAAGATGCCAGAAAGAAATTGGAGAGGATTGGACAAAGATTGCCCACGTCCCAAAATATTCCAACAAATATCGGGATTAACTACTGATATGCTTCTACCAGGTATGTCCTTTCTACATTTCCTTTTTCAGCAGTCATTGAACTTCTTTTTTAATGTTTATCTTCTTCAATGCCGATGATTTTGCAATTTATATGCAATTCCATATGCAGAATTTCAGAAGCAAACTACAAAGATGAGTCAAGGGGTTGCCCAAAATTGCTCACGTTTGGAGCAGATGCATCTGATCAAACATCAATTCTTTTCGGTATAAGTTTAATAATTGATCTCAAATCTTTATACAAACGGCAATTCCATTGTTTGTCCTCCGGCTCTTTCTTCTCCTCCAATGAGAAGAAATGTTTGAGTAGACCTGAAGAAGCAATTAAAGTCTAGAAAAAGCTCGGGCCTTATAATAGTTCTTGTTGAACGCTTTTGGCCTCTGCAATTTTCAAAATGTAAGTGTCGATTACCTCCTAATTATTTTTTCCCCCTTAATTTATAAAGATGGTCTTTCTAGATATTATGACTTGACAAGATGATTTACTTGGTTGGGTTGTTGATTTAAGTGCATAAAGCCACAAAGAGATTGACATGTGCGATGCTAGCCGCAT
Organism: Quercus robur; assembly: GCF_932294415.1. NCBI lineage: Eukaryota > Viridiplantae > Streptophyta > Magnoliopsida > Fagales > Fagaceae > Quercus > Quercus robur. The sequence continues at coordinate 14,189,655 of NC_065544.1, read as the reverse complement.
GGTTCCTACATTCCAAGTGTTGTGCTGAAGATGAAACTTGATCTTGATCCAAGTAAAGGTGGAACTTGGAAGGCCTGAGTTCTATTTCGAATATGGAGAATATCCTGAACAGGTCATTACTACATTTGCACTTATTTTTGGATGTTGTCATGTATTGTTTATGTAATTTTTTTGTTTCAAGGTATTTATACTCACCTAAGTTATTTTACTTACTTTTTTGTGCTTATTTCATTAAGTTATTCTTTGTTTGTGACCCCTTTATTTTTTAATATCAATGACTTCTTTTCTTATTTGTTTTTTCTTTCCTTTCTTTGGTTATCAGTTCTTTGCTAATATTATAATTAATAAAAACAAAATGCTAGGCCAAATGCTTTATCTTGTTTACCATATTACAGGCATGAAATCGAAAGGCTGAGCAATATCTGGCTGACTATGGTATTCCATACACAATTATAAGGTACGGTATTTCTATCCATTTTTATTTCATCCGTGTCTTATGAAATACTATCAACAATATAGTTGACCTAAGATTTAAGGGGAGGAAATCAATTTGCTTGACTTTTTCACCTATATGATGCTTGGATGATGGCTGACAATGTACATTTCAACTCAATGGGGATAAATGGGACAAGTTATTTAATTTTGCATGCAACATTACAAGTTCCATAATCTACATGATCTTCTTCTTTTTATTGAAACTCTCAAACTTATGTTTGCTAGAATGATGTTAGAGGACCATAGCTTGGTGCTAACACTCCTACCTTTTTGAAAATAGCTTTATTTTTAGGAGGGTGATACTTGGGATGTTCAAACACTACCTTCTGGAGCATCAGTCTTTTGTTCATATCAGAATATTGCTAAGGTAAAGTTATTTAATTTTTTCTCACTATAGTTGTTTTGCTAGTTAAATAGGTTGGGGGAAAACAAAAAAAGGGACTAAAGAAATGTGTTACCTAGTTCAATTCTATCGTAAACAAGTCCCTTGTTTTCTACTAATTTCCTTTTTTTTTGTCCCAGCTGGATGACTTTACCGGAATGGATCAGCAGCCTCACATCACTTTAAAACCTTGTAATTGACGATTGCCCCAATCTGACATCACTTCCCGAAGAAATGAGTCGCCTCACCTCTTTACAGATAATAAGCATCATTGCTTGCCCCCATTTGGAGAAAATATGCCAAAAGGATACTGGTGAGGACTGGAATAAGATTGCTGTATGTATCAATGTAACCATTGATCAGAGAGTTTTTTTTCCTTTTTAAACTTTTTTTCCTTCACTTCTTATGTTTGGGAAATCTATTTGCTTTTTTCAGGTAATCTTCTCCCTTACTCCGATATGATAAATCAATCTGAATTGTTCTTGTCTATTGAAAAAGAAAAGAACAAACTCTATTGACCCATATATAGAAGCAATTGAAACCTTGGAAAAAAGCCTGGGTCTCATTATCTGGGTTTTTGAAGAAGAAGAAGAAGAAGAAGATTTTGAAGGGAAAGAAGTGAGAGAAGAAGAAAAGCGTAAGTATCATTATTTCTTTTTCCATTTACTTTCAAATTGGATCTGATTAATTTATTTAGATTTTAACTGTTTTTATGTAAAAAAATTGAAAATTTTGTATAAATCACTTATGGCTTTCTTTTAAAATATTATATATTTTAAACAAATATAGTTGGTGCTTGTTTTAAAACATTGGGGCTTTGCAGTTTTCAACAACTAAGTGGCGATTCCCTTCTTTTTCTTCTGTTTAAACAAAAAAAAAAAATCATTTTAGATATGATTTCTTCACATGTTAAGTATTGATAAGATGATTTACGTGGTGGGTTTATTGATTTAATTCATAAACAGATTGGAAGGCTAATAAAAGAGTCCAACAACGTTTCTAGAATAAATGATAGTTGCCATTGATGATAAAGTGGGAATTCAGACTTGGCAAACGAGTTGTTTCTGTGGGACTTGCTAATGTTAGAGTAACATTGTGTTTGAAAATCATTGCAAATAACTAATTCTTGTTCAACAACTGATATGCTTCCAATGGGTATGTACTTCTACATATTTTTTTTCGGCACTCATTGCACTTCTTTTTTTTATTCTTTATCTTCTTCAATGCTGATGTTTTTGCAATTTATATGCAATTCCATATGCAAGCACACTACAAAGAATTGAATAGGAGTCAAGGAAAACAATGGAGGGCAGCCCAAAAATCTTTTCTTCTTTATTGTTTAGTAATTAATCTCAAATCTTTTTACAAACACCAATTCCATTGTTTTTCCTCTATTTCTTCTTTCTTCTTCTATTTCCTCTTTCTATTCCCTTTATTTATTTTTTGTCCGAATGAAAAATGTTTGAGTTGATCTGAATATGAAGAAGCAATTGAAGCCTAGAAAAAGCCTTGGCTTCATAACTGGTTCTTGTTGAACACTTTTGATCGCTGCAATTTTCAATATTTAAGTATTGATTACCTTCTTTTTCTTTTTTTTTTTAAATTATTTTTTCTAGATATTATGACTTCATAAGATGATTTACTTGGCTGGTTTATTGATTTAAGTGCATAAAGAGATTGACATGAGGGATGCCTGCAGCATAGTTCCTATAATCCAAGTGCTGTGCCGAAGATGAAACCTGATCTTGATCCAAGCAAAGGTGGAACTTGGAAGGACTGAGTTCTATTTCGAAGATGGAGCATATCCTGAACAGGTCATTAGTACATATGCTGGTTTTTGGATGGTGTCATGTTTTAATTTCTATATTCTTCCTATTGTTGATGTAATTTTTTTCCTTCTTAGGTTGATTGGATTGGGCAGAAAACCAAATAGATGCTGGTGGAGTTTTTGCTCTTCTCATCTCCACTTGGTTGAATTCTGTTTCAACAGTTTTTTATTTTATTTTTCTGAGTTATATGATTTATATGACAACTAAGGCTACAGGAGCGAAGAAAAATTTGTTGGTTGGCTCTATGGGTGGAACAAACCCAAATTGACCCTTGAAAATAGCTTAGGTGACCACAATATACTGGTTCGTGACCCCTTAATTTTTTAAATGACTTCTTTTCTTATTTTTTTTCCTTCCCTTTCTTTGGTTATTGATTCTTTGCTAATATTATAATTAATAAAAACAAATGCTAGGCCAAATGCTTTGTCTTTTTCACCATATTACAGGTGTGGAATAGAAAGGTTGAGCAATTTTTGGCTGACTTTGGTATTCCACACAATTATAAGGTACCGTGTTTCCATCTATTTTTTATTTCCTCAGTGTAATGTGATATATACTATAAACAATATAGTCGACTTAAAAAGGTGGGGAAAACCAATTTGGTTGACCTTTTCACCTATATGATGCTTGGATGATGGCTGACAATGGACATTTATACTCAATGAGTATAAATGGGATAAGTATTCAATTTTGCAACATTAAAAGTTCCATAATCTACACGAACTTCTTCTTTTTACTGAAACTCTTAAACTTATGTTGGCTAGAATGATGTTATTGAGGACCATAGCTTGATGCTAACACTCCTACCTTTTGAAAATAGCTTTATTTTTAGGCGGTTGATACTTGGGATGTTCAAGCACTACCCTCTGGAGCATCAGTCTTTTGTTCATATTAGACTATTGCTAAGGTAATCAGTTATTTAGTTCTTTCTCACTATAGTTGTTTTGCTAGTTAAACAGGATGGCTGTTTAAAAGTCTTAAAATTGAATGCCTCATAAAAGCAAAATCACATAACAATAGCTTGCGGTTGGGGGAAAACAAAAAAGGGACTAAAGAAATGTGTTACCTAGTTCAATTTTATTGTAAACAAGTCCCTTATTTTATACTAATTTCTTGTTTTTATGTCTAACAGTGTCAGGAAATCTGGAGAGCCCCTGCTGAAAATATTGTTGCAGTGGGAAAAAATTTTGCAAGGAAAAAATGAACACCAAAGCTTTCTTTCTCCAATGATCTCTAGAAGAAGCTATTTAGAACTCAAAAAAAAAAAAAAAAAAGAAGAAGCTTGCAGTTGGGGGAAAACAAAAGGTACTAAAGAAATATGTTACCTAGTTCAACTCTATTGTAAACAAGTCCCTTGTTTTCTACTAATTTCTTGTTTTTATGTCCATCAGTGTTAGGAAATCTGGAGAGTCCCAGCTGAAAATATTGTTGAATTGGGAAAAAGATTGCACAAGGAAAAAATGAATACCAAGCTATCTTTCTCCATTGTTCTCTAGAAGAAGTTATTTTGGACACAGAAAAAAAAAATCCGACTTTAGTTCAAATCAAAGGTGCTGATCTTGATATTTCCCTTTTTCTCTAGAATTTTGAAATTGGCATCCACTGATTAACTAGAGAATTCGAGAAAGCTTCAGCTTTTTCCTCTCCAAAGGGGAATGTGCCATTGATTAGACTACTTATATTACTGAGTTTGTGAGTTTTTATATTAAAGGAGTAGAAATGATAAAATCAATCTTTTGTAGAAATGATAAAATCAATCTTTTGGGAAGGAAAAGAAAGGAAAGAATTAATAGTGTCCATTTTGTTGTGTTGTTCTGTCATCAATTCATTTTTAATTTTTTATACAAGTTGGAAATATTTTCTTGTCATATTAGCCATTCTCAACAATTATGAATACAGAATACCCCAAAGTTATGACGGTCAACCCAATTAGTGAGATAAATCAAGTGGTTTGAATATAAGAAGGGGGAAATTGAAGGTCGAAGAGGAACAGCCGATTAACTCATTATATTTGATGAAGACTTGTGAAGTTTTTGATTATTGTAATAACCTTGTAGAAGGGTGAAGAATTTGCTAACATAAAAACCTCCTCCTGCCTGTGTTATTCTTTCTTATTTTCCACTTGAAATGGCATATTTTGGCACTAGATGGCACGGAAGTAATAATATACATAGTCATGATTAGCTTTAGTATCCTTATGATTACACTATGGATTTTGACTCCTTCAGTGCGCTAGAACCATTGTTGAGTTTCAACTTTCTCTTTGTTAACCAGTTCATATGGGTATACTATCCAGAACAAATTCAAGTTTATAGTGTCTTTTAGGTATCATACAAAGGGTTTAGGGTTATTAATGAATTGAGGAGGGCATACTATCTAGAACATTTAGTTTTCTTTGCTTTTCCCCTTGCTTATGTTTTGGATGATTTATTTACAATTTCATATTCGATATGCAGAAATATTTTGAAGCACAAAGCAAACTTTGAAAGGGTGCCAGCAGTAAACTGGGGACGATTAGTAAAATTTGCTCACCTGAAGTTTGGAGGGAAGGAACCTGTCCATCAGGTATATGTTTAATTACTTATCCTATTCTTCCTAGAACTCTTATGCTATTTTCTTTTGATGGGAAACATTTCAGTTGATCTCATACGCAAGATTAATTGAGACATAGGAAAAAACTGTCCATCAGAGTTGGTGCTTATTCAATCTGTTAGGGTTGTGTAATTGTGCAACAAATCAGCTATTGAAGCATAGTGAAATCAAGTTTTCATAGCTTACAATCGTAGCTTGTCTTTCAGATCAGATTGGAACAATGGAGAAGTAGGAAGACTTTGGCGATTCATAATTGGTATATATAATATCTATTATGTCCCAGGACATAAAATATGAATAATGAAACATGAGGAAGAGTATACCCTGTAGTTACTTTTAGGCTGCATCCACAGGTGTCTCCTTTCTTGTCATCCTCAGAGTTCTAAAATTTAAGATTCTTTCCTGGTTTTTTGTTGCATTAAAGATTCATTGGCCATCTCCAATGAATCTGGGATTCATAGTGGTGATTATAGTTTTTGAAGAAAAGTATGTGAGTACGTCTTCAACATCTGCCATTGTACTGTTGTAACAATCAAAAGTGTTAAGGATTTTAAATTTGAGATTTGGCTTGAGGAATAGCTGGTTGTGGTTAAATTTCAGAAGAGCACAGAAATATATATATATATATATATATATTAGTGAGTCCATTTGGCACCTTAAGGTTGCCTTTTGCCTTTGAAGTCACCTTGGGTTAGGTGTTGCGCCTTAAATCAATAGACCTTTTCTAGTAATTTTAAGGTATCAGGCATCATGCATCTTAGTGCATTGATAATTAGGTATATGGTTAAAAACTCTGCAGAATGATGGAAACAAGATAGTAAGGAATAAAGGGAAAAAAGAAGAAGAGAAGAGATAAGATTTCCTCAGAATCAAAAGAAGACCTTTTTGATGTTTCAACAAGATAATATTACAAGAATCTTATTGTCAATTAAGGACAACCACATAAATTTCTTAATTATCCATATCTTGCTTCCGTAAATGGCCGTACCTTCTGATATAGATTTGAATATGTAGAAACAGTTTGAAGCACAAAGCAAACATTTGAAAGGGTGCCAGTAGGAAACAAGGAACAGCTGCTAAAAATTGCTCACACCCTGGGGCTTGCTGGGGATGAGCCTGTCTATCAGGTATGTGCTTAATTATTTATCCTCTTCTTCTAAGAAACTCTTGGGCTATTTTCATCTGATGAGTGACATTTTTGTTGATCTCATACGCAAAGCCAATTGAGGCACTGGAAAAACCTGGTGTTCTATTATTTTAATGTCTCATTTCTAGTAGTTGTAGTGCATCTTCCATTGTTATCACTAATCACAAGCCAAAATAAATTCTAAATTAATGTTATTGAAAGAGAGGTTGTATTTGATATGGAAGAAGAGTACATATATTAAACTTGTATGTTAGGTTTGGGGTCCTTCATTGTTATGACCCTAGTGTCCCGTATGGATTAAGCGTAAGCTTAATCATGGTATATAAGCTCTTGGGCATCCTTCCTTTGCAAGCCGGTTTTCATGGGTGAGTTCTACCTATGGATTTGTATCAATCACTTTTGAAAAATGCTAAGTTATAAAAAAAAAAAAAAAAATATCACTTTTGGACATGTACTTATGCATTGGCATGTTGTGGCTCTGTAGACTCCTATCTGATGGTGAGCATTGTGTGGTATGTTTTGTTCATCTGATTTGTATTCTTTTAGGTTTATTTATGACCTATTGATCACTCTCTCTCTCTCTGTCTTTGTGCATGAAAGTGGCCAGTGATGATCAAGTTTTATTAAGTAAATATTATTGTTTGTTCTTAATTTTGAGACCAGTTTTTCTTCTCATACTCTTATGTCCTCCAATCTGTGATCAAATTGAAATTTAGTCTTTGGTTAATAATCTTAACTCTAATGTAGTCATCTCCTATTACTGTAGGAAACTTTAGCTTTACAAGATAACTTGCACTGAAATATGCTGGAGCTGTTGTTATGGATTTTGTGTTCAAAAAATATCCAAAGAAATATAACATCACCTGTGAACATTATGAAGCTGCATAAACATAGTGGATGCTATAAATGGCTGGGACTTCCTTGCTATGAGTTCAAGTGCAAGATGAGCACATTATGTTACGAACATGTAAGCATGAACTTCATTTTTGATTTAATTGATGATCATGCAATGCATTCATTTCTTTCTTCTTGGTTGTCTTGATAATTAAGATGAGTGATATATATTAGAGAACTCTCCATCTTGTTCCCGAGTGGGGAGAAAGTACCACTCCAATTGAGCTACAAAATGCAGTCATTGTATGATATAGATAAAGACACATGCATAAGTAGGAAAGTTTTCATGTTTCTATTTGAATTCATAGTTAGGTATGAGTACTTTTTCTATTTGTTGTAATTTATCATTTTCTTTGTTTATAAATTCCTGAATAGCATTTATTAATATTATATATATTACAAATTTTGTAGAGAGAGATTGCGTGGAGGTTTGAGATGAGAGTGAATTCCATGTGCTGTGGTTCCAAGAGCCTTCTCAAATGGGTTTTGCAATATCATTCAGTTTTGCTTGAAGATAGTTTGATGATTTTATTGGTGTAAAAAATGCTATGGAAGAAGAGGGTCATGATGCTGATGAGGCAAGCTTGCGGTACGGATATCTTGAATTATATAGTTGAAAGTTGAAACCAGTCGCGTTGATGTTAACAAGGCTTGTGGTTTGGATGGACCATGACACTTCATTGTGTTGCAGCTGGGGGATTTGCTATTTCAGCTGAGGTTATTAAGCTCTTGTTTGGTGCTTCTGCATTTTATTTTGTTTTGTTGCATACTGTTGACTATGTATTCCATGGTCATGTTATTCTTGTTGTTTCTCGCATTAGAGTAATCATATGAAAGGAATATGAAAGGAATAGAACATGTATATATCTGGAGTGGATGTTGTTTTCATTAATAAGCATTTTGGGTATGAATCGAAACATAAGTGAAAATTGGGAACCTCTATTTCATTTCAGTTATAATGTCGTGCTGAAAAAAGGGTACCTTTTCAATATTATACCAAATGCAACTTCAATAAGTAAGAAACTTTTTAGCTTGAGAGATTTTTTTCTAAGCATCATACCAAATGATAGGATTTAAAAAGTAATTTATATAGAAGTTAAAAACAAAACAAATAGAAAATCCCAATGAGGGCTAAATGGGTTAAAATAGGATATTCTCCCAAATCCTTGTTATCTAGTATCTTCCAAATTGTGGTGTATAAAAATGGCATTAATGCTAGCATGTCATTTTCCTTTCTTTTGTTTATAGGATAAATTAATATTTTAGTTCTAATGTTTACACTCTGTCAAATTGGTCTCCAACATTTCAAATGTGTTAGTTTAATTCTTAATCTTTTGGTATCGTGTCAAATTAATCCTTATCGTTAAATAATTGAGGAAAATTGCTAAAATGGCTAATGGCCAAAAAAAAAAAAAAATAGAGGTCTGTGTTTTTGTTTCTTCTCAATCATCATATCTGGGTTTCCCTATTTCACCCTTGTATCTTCTATACGAATATTGATTCTGTTTAAGTTAGGGTTGTAATTACTAATTATATATATATACTTTTTACTTCAACTGGGCATCAATGTTGTTTGCTGGGTTTGGACTATTTTGGGTTGTACTTCCTCTACAATATGGTAATTGTGTTTCAGTTACTAAACTATGAAACCACACTGACCATCCAGATTTTTGTTAATCTTTGTTAGAGACAAAAAAAAAAAAAAAAAAGAGAAAGAAAAAAAAAAGAAAAGAAGTGACAATGTGGATATCTTTCATTGAGCTGAAATATCGGGTTTTTACGATTTTGTGCTTTTAGCCAAGTGTGTGACTAACCATTTTTTTTTTTATCTATCATTTAGCAAAAATGACTATTTTGACATAATAATACCAAAAAGTCATTTCCCATTAAAAAGAGAGAAGAAAATAAGTAAGACACTAAATTGACTTACTTGAAACGATTAAGAACCAAGTTGACAAATAATGTAGATGTTAAGAAATAAAATCGTAATTCGCTCTTTTTTATAGAATGAAATCCTTTTGTTTTATTAAGTAAGTACTTTTTACATATTCCTCAAACTCAGAATAGGTCATGATGAACAAGTAAAAATTCCAATCTTTCCAATGAGATTTGGCATGAATCTAAAGGCAGCATCTTGTCACAAGGCTAGGCAGCAGCTGTTATGGGTACGAAAGGCTGAAAACTCCTTGTTTGCCTCAAATATGTCAAGTATGCTCGACTTATTGATTTTGGAAGTTTTGTTTTTTATTTCCCATATATATGCAGAGGCATCAACACCCTCTTATTTCCATAAAATATGGTTTTAGTCCATTTGAATTTCTTCTCTGTCCCAATTTTGTTACTTATTTCCTCCACTGTCTAGACCCAAAAAATGTGTGAGCATATCAAACTGTCATTTGGTCCATTTAGTCTACTTCGGTCCATTTGGTCTATTTTTGTTCAATTCGGTCTGTTTCAATCCACTTTGATCCGTTCGGTCCACTTTGGTTAAATTCAATCCATTGGTCAATTTTGGTCAATTTGGTCCACTTCGATCCATTCGATCTATTTCGGTCCATTTTAGTTTATTTTAGTTCAATAAATTCAGTCCATTCAGTCTATTTTAGTTCACTTCGGTCCATTCAATTTATTTTGGTCTACTTGGTACACTTTTGGTCCATTTCGGTCCACCGTCATTGGGTAATGCTGAGTTTCAAGTCTTTCAGATACTAAGTACGGCTGGCATGATCTGATGAGCTAGGGCATTACCAACTTGAGAGGGAGAAATCTGAGATCATCTATTTGTAAGATTCCATGGGCCACTGTATTATGTTTGGTCTCATAGAAATGCCATTGTACATATATAATGGGTCACTGGTTTAATTTGAAGATCAGATTTTGAGAATAATTATGAAGGATGTTGGAGGAAGATTAGAGTCCTGAACCAAATATTTGAACAATGTTCTCTGCTATTATTTGGGGATAAATTATTCTGCTGTGCCAAATATTTGTGTATTCTTGATGTTTAGGAGGTGTTCTGTTTTGGTGTAAAATTTTCTATAATATGTTCTAATTTTTCTGCTGGGTTAATTTTTAAGTACACATTTTTTTATGGGATTTTATGGACACATTTGGTATACTATAATAGCTCTTATAATGAAATGATGATTAATCATTTGTAATAAATATTCCGATATTTGGTTTCATCTTTATTATAGAGAATAATTATTTAGTAGTAGCTACTAATCCTTAACTTGAGGAGTACTTATGCCTTAAATTGAGGAATATATATTCCTCTCTAAAATGACTATAAACTATTCCTCAATACACGTAAGAACTCTTAAAATTAATATATTTTAAGAAAAATACAAACTTTCGATATTAATCATATTTTATAAATTTTTCATAGGTAGTAGCCAAAGTTATGGATAGGAATATATAGTTATTATATTACAAGTTACAACATCTTTCTTATATAAAAAAAAAAGTTACATCTTTTTTTTTTTTTTTTCCTCAAAATTATTATTCCTAACGTAATTTCTATTCAATGTACTAAATGTTAGGGATGACAATTTGTGTTCATGTGTCGTGTCAACTCATGATTATTTGACTATATGGGTCAACACTAACCTGACACGTTTATTAAACGGGTCAAAATTCTTCAACCCTAGCACAACCTGTTTATTAAACGAGTCAGTCATGTTGACCAATTTTTTAGATTTTATCAATACGAAAAAAAAAAAAAATACAAATTTTAGTATTAATCAAATTGATTAGAACTATGAAGAACTAAACAGATAATTTTTTTAAATATAAAATGTAGAACTAACGAGTAACTGCATCACAAATAATTATTCAAAACTAAAGCATATCTCAATATCACAAATAATCAATCACAATATGTTAAAGAAAATAAACCACAACAAATAATAAGTTTTTATGTCTAAGGTCTGAATGGTATATTGGTAAAATGTCATTTAATCAAACGGGTCAGACAGGTCAAACAGGTTCCATAGGTTGGACACAAACTTGACATGTTTATTAAATAGATCAGTCGTGTCAACCCAAATATGACACAAATCCATTAAACCTCAACCCCAGAATTTGCTAATTTCATGTTGTGTCATGTTGAGTTCGTAGGTGGTGTCGAATTTTGCCACCCCTACTGAACATTTTATAAGAATGTAATCTTTTGAGACAAGTTTTGGACTTAAAGCCTTTGTGGCATTCTTTAGGCAAGTGTTCAATGTCCCCTATTTTCATAGTTGCATAAGACTCAAAGTGGATTGAATTTCAATTTTTTATTCATTAAAAAAATAGAAAGACAAAAAAAACTCGGTCTATTAGTCTGCATCTATCATAGGGGTGCCAATGTTTAACATGACCCACGAATACAACCCAAACACGACACATATTTTTGTAGATTAGGGTTGGGTCTTAGCGGGTTTGGGTTATAAATGGGTCGACCCGAGAGTGACACGATAAGAAATATGTCATAAGCAAGTCAATTCGTGTGACTCACAATTGACATGTTTGATATGCCAATTTATTCGTGTCAACCCGTAATGACCCGTTTAACACAACCTGTTTAACTCATATGACAAATAAATATTTAGTTTATTTTAGATTTGTCAATACCCTTTATATCCAACCTATATTTTAAACTTAAAAATAAAATGACAAATTACAAACACTTATAAGTAATATAATTGTAAGTTGAAACTTTACAAATCCAAAAGAATTTATGGATGATACTCATAGTCATAGTCATGATCAGTCTACTGGTTGTTCTAACTCTTTCAATATTGATACTTAGCATTTGACGAGTTTTATTGAACAATGCAATTTTGAATTTGGGTTGAAGTGTATGTACTTCTTTTGGGATGTAAAAAACTTATCTATAGATGAATGTTATATTTTTGTTGATCTTTGTTATTTTGATTTGGGTTGAAGTGTATGCACTTCTTTTGGGATGTAAAGAACCTATTTCTAGATAGATGGTACAACATTATGAAGTTAATATTTATTAAGTAATTTGATGTTATTTTGAACTTTTGGATGATGTGTTTTAAGTATTTGATTTTATTATTAACTTTCAAATTGTATACTTAATAGGTATTTTGATGTTATGAGTTTGTATTAAATTTGCAACAATATTAATTAGGTTTTTTTTTTTTTGAAGCAGGTTAAATGGTTTGAATTTGTGTCAACCAAGCTGGCTTGTTTAATATTAGGTGGGATGAAGTGGGTCATGTTACATTTGTGTCAACTCAACACGATCCGTTTATTAAGCATGTTAAGTGAGTTGTGCTATGTCAACCCATTTTATTAATATGTTGTGTTAGGGTTGAAGGGTCATAACCCAATTATTAAATGGGTTGAGTTCAAGTTGAGTTATTTAACCGAATACCCTTATCTCGATACTACACACTAACCCGAATTGACACTCCTAATCTATCATGCAAAAGTTGTAAAATTTGAATTTGGTGTTTACCTATGTTTTCGAACTATTAATCCAACCCTCTTGTCCAAAACTTGATGAGGAAATTTTCATTTATCCACAACAATCATAGTAAGAAACACATAAATTTTATTCAAAAATAGGTTGAAAAATGCAACAAAGATACATGGCAACTGGTAATGCTACATACTTGCAGAAAGGATGTGTTCATACAAACACCCCTTATTATTTTATGCATATATTACCTAAAAACTGAAGAAAGGGTACATCTCATATCTTATGTTGCAACTCCCAGCGCCAACTCTTCCTCCAACTTTACCACTACAACAAGAAGGAAGTTTAGCAATTATGCTCTCAAGACACTTAAAGCAGTTATTGCAGGAAAGATCCCTAGTGCATTGGACCATACCATAGAGCTTCTTTGAATCTCCACCTGCTAAGTCTAGCAATTCACCTGCATAGAGTTCAGGGGTGAGAGTTGCTTCTTTTGATAGTTTGCCCAACATCACGACGACAAAGAGCAAGTCCATAAGTTTGGTATGGGTTCAAACCAACTGAACCGAGGCCAAAACCTTGGGGAGGGGTTTGGTTGTAAAGATTACCCAAAAGCACATTTAGGTTTGATCCATACGGGTCATCGGAGGTGAAGTTTCCAGCTGAGCTTAAACAATAATGGAAGACAGGGATGGCTCCAAAAATGGTTTGGAGAAAGAGAGCAAGGGTTAGAAGGTAGATGGTGAAGGTGAACTGTGAAGAAGACATTTTGAGAAGGAAATGAGGAGTTATTTTTATAGAAAATCTCAGCTTCAACCTTATTGGAACGTTAAAGAAGCTGACTCTTTCTTGTAAATAATTGTTCAAGTTGGCATTGTACTGTGGTAGTCGTCAAAACTGGGTTGTCCATATATGCCAAAGTTCAAAAAAAAAAAAAAAAAAAAAAAAAAAAAGAAGAAGAAGAAGAAGAAGAAGAAAAAATGCGAATATAAAACTTCACTTTGATCAAGTTAATATCCATTTTAAAAAAATAACATTATGCATAAAAAATAATTTTATAGATCATGTACGGCACCGAGGTTACCGAACCCAATTGGGCCTTGGATTCAGGCCCAGCAGCACGGCCCACACTTTCAATCTCTTTCTACTCTACCCTCACAAACTACAAGTCCAAATCTCATCACTTAACCATTGCTTGGCGTAAAGTTCCCGAATAATAAAGAAAGACTGAAATCCGAATACACCATAGCATGCTCAGTAGTTTCCAGGAAAAAACTACCGAGCATTATTACTTGAGTTGGAACCAAGTTCCAAGGCCACATTCACTATATTCCACCCCCACCTAACCACCCACTTACAACTAATGATATTGGACCCCCAATTGCACTAACTAAGGTTGTAATTATAGTCTCCCCACTAATCCAGAGCTATAAATATACGAAGATGAAAAGGAAAAAGGGTTGTGGAGAGGTTCACAAAAAATAAAGAGTAGAGAGAAACAGTGATTCAACAAGAGGATGAATAAACTACGTTGAGTCTCTGTGCCGAGAACGACCCAAAGTAGGAAATCCTAAGCTCACCTTATAAGTAAGTTGTGATCCCAAGTGAGGTCAAGCCCAATAGCCTTATTTTTGGCGCGCACTAAAATTATGGACAAACATCATATACAAATAATAATAAGGACAAAGGTTTGCTACAAACTAGGTCGTAGCCTAAGATTACAACTCTATTCAATATATTTTTATTGGGTGTAAATTTTGACAAATCGACTATTAAATTACATTTTTTTTCTTATATCCTCAATGTTTGTAAAATTTCCAGAAAATTAAAAATCAATAGCTATGCATCAATCTGTTGTTTAAATAGCAAGTTTTTTGTAGTATAACATTATGTATAAAAAATAAATTTATAGATCATATAGTAAATAACATCTTATTAACATAAAATTTGATTTAAAAGTGTAAAGGACATGCAATCCAGCAATTATATTTTCAAAATGACAAAGTTTAATTACAAAATTAATTGTAGCCTGAGATTACAACCTTACTTAATAAAATAAACATTACTACATAACCTTTAATACGTAAAAAAAATTGCCAAAATAGTAAAAGTGAAAGTTTCAAAACATTTTGAATAAAAATTTTCTGTCCTAATAAAAAAAAGAAACAAATTGCCGACTTGAAGAGCATAAAATAGAACATTAGAAATAAGACAATACATTTTTTTATTTAGATATTATGATATATTATTATATTTGAACTAGAAAATTCATGTGTGATTAGATTTGGAAAGAATTTTAGTCAATAGTCACCACATTAGGTATTAAATTTACTTTTTGTCTTTGAAATATTATCCAAAGTTTGATAATTGTAAAAGGTTTCAGTTTTATCATAAAAAAATTTAAGAAAGCATCAATTTTATTGTGCTTAAAAGAACTGTATTCAGGCCAACAAAGTATCAACTTGATTACACAATTTTTGTGCCACAATTCTGAGGTAGAAAATTGTGGGTGAAGGAGAAAAAATAATAAATCTATGTGGAAGTGATTCTCCACCTCTAATAGTCAACCTTTTCAAGGTATTGTAGTAAATGGTGTGAGTGTATAAGAACTCTAACTTAATAGGTTATAAAGTTGACTTGGTTTAAAATAAATTTAAGGGCTCCCTAAAAAAAATTATGGGCAAACATCATATCTGTTGTGAAATTTTAAAGTACTCACAAGTTCACGAACCATACCGAAGTATAGTTTGACAAGAATGAGGTTGAACCCACAAGGACTTGTATGAACATAGGAAAATTAATGAAATTTTAACCAAATTAATCCTAATTTAGTTTAATAAAAATTGGTTGTTTGAAATTAAATAAAGCTAAGCAAATAATTAAACAAAGCAAATAATTAAACAAAGCAAAGATGTGATATAAAGCAGTAGAAAGATGTAAACAATCAAGAGAAAGGAATTAAGGTTTTAGAATCCGCTTTATTAATTCATATTAGCATATATCTATGATCATTAATTTTTTCCAACCAATGCATGATAATCTAGAAATCAATCTTGTTATCATAGAAAATATTATCATTAAAACTTATGTTTAAAAATATAAAGCAATACTCTTTTTCTCTTCTTAGGTATAAAATTAAATCATTAATTGTATCCGTTGACGAACAAATCATGAGAGATATCTAGTTTTAAAATCAAACAATCATAATCTAAGCATTCAATTAATTAAGATAAATCCTAAATCATGAGGAAAAACATAATTGAACTCATATCTAGAATCTCATCTTAGTCAATTGATATGAAGCAAGAACAATTCAAATCATTAAAATATTGTGAGAAAAATTAAATCACATAAATACTATTAATAATCTTTAACAAGATGTCATCCTCAACCCTAATTAGAATTTAGCTACTAATAATAATTAAAATAAAACACAAAAATAAAATACTAAATATTAAACTAAACAAATAAAATAAAACTAACTATTATAGAGGAAAACCAAAGAGAACCAAAGTGGTAGCAGCGGCTCTATACGTTCAGCCTCCTGTATTTTCTGTTTTGCTCTCTATTTATGTTCTCACCAAGTCACACCGACCTAAAACTTTTCTTTTTACAAAACCAAGACTGAAGTGGACCAATGGAAACTCCTTATTTAGTTTCGGTGGAGTAAGAGGAAAGCTCATACGTGCAATTATGACCACAAGCTCATCTGTACATCCCTTGTCCACTTCACGCCTAATGTATTATTATTTTTTTATTCATTTTTTCCTTTGCTTTCTAAACTTCACGCCTGGACTTCTTTTTCTTTCTTTATTATTTCTTCTCTGAATTCTTTTCTCTCACATATGTCTGGTCGGGATCTCTCAAAATGGCAGGACTCAATTGGCCTAGACTCACCTTGGAGCATTCAACTTCCTTGTGGATGTCATGTGTTCATGAAGGATGATGATGATCACATTTTTTTCTTCTTTTTTTCACCAATTCTCGTTAGCATGTAAATCCTTAATAACCTATAAAACAAAAGATAGATTATAATTAGTCACAACTTAACATAATAATGAGGTTAAAGATGCATATATGAGGATACTTCATTAATTGTATATATTTCATGCACATCAATATACAAATAATAATAAGGACAAAGTTTGGCTACAAACTTGATTGTAGCCTAAGATTACAACTTCATTCAATATCTTTTTTATTGGATGTAAATTTTGACAAATCAACTATTAGATTACATTTTTTTTTAATATTCTCAATTATTGTAAAATTTCCAAAATATTAAAGATCAATAGCTATACATCAATTTATTGTTTAAATTGCAAATTTTTGTAGAATAACATTATGCATTAAAAATAATAGATCATATAGTAGATAACATCTGATTGATACAAAATTTGACATCTGTATTAAGAGCATAAAAAATATGCAATTCAATGATTAGATTTTTAAAATATGTAGTAATGTTTATTTTATTAAGTAAGGTTGAAACCTTAAGTTACAACTAATTTTGTAACTAAATTTTGTCATTTTGAAAATATACCTGTTGGATTGTATGTTCTTTACACTTTTAACACAGATGATCTATAAGCTTATATTTTATACTTATTTTTAAACTACAAAGATTTAAAATTTAAACAATTTATTGATAACACAGCTATTAATCTTTAATTTTCTAGAAATTATTTTTGGTAACCTTGTTGTTATAATTGCACTAATTGACTATCTTTTCTCAATAACAACTAGCTATTTTTTTATTAAAATGGACAAAGTTTAATTACAAAATTGGTTGTAGTTTTAGATTACAATCTTATTCAATATTTTTTTTTAGTAGAGGTGAATTTTGACAAATCTATCATTGGATTACATCTTCTTCTTATATTTTTTATGTTTGCAAAATTTCAAGAAAATTAAAGATCACTAGCTATGTTATCAATAAATTTTTTAAATTGTAAGTTTTTATAATTTAAAATTATATATAAAATATAAACTTATAGATCATACAATAAATATTAGTTGATTGACACTGTAAGAACCAAGTACAAGAGTTCTGGGCCTTAAATCCCTTGGGCTCACAATTTATTTGTAGTGGGTTTAAGGATTTCCTACAATGGGTCGTTCTCGGCAGAGAGACTCAAAACAACACTCAGTTGAAATGCTCTCTCCTTGACTATTTTCTCTCAATTTTTCTGAACCCCTTCTTCTCCCAACTTTCCTCTATTTATAGCCAAGGTTAGTGGGGAGATCATGATTACATTCACCGTTAGTGCTATTGAAGGTCCAGTATTATCTGGTTAAAGTGGTTGTTTAGGTGAAAGGGCGGTGCAGCATTTATGATCTTGGAACTTGGCTCCATTTTCACCGATTGTGTTCGGCAACTCACGTTCCCGTGCATATCATGACCTTCCCGGGTATTGACTCATGCGCTCTACCAGGAAATATTAACCGGTCAACCCCGGGAACTTAATACCCAAAACTTGTTTTTGGCTCTAAGGCAGTTTCAAGAAGGGCATAAGGTAACTGGAACTTTCTGCTGGGCCTGCGCCCAAGGCCGGTATGGGCTTGGGCCCGGGGCCTAGATGGGTCTGGGCCCAAGGCCAGTATGGGCTTTGGGAGCTCGGGGCCTAGATGGGTCTGGGCCCAAGGCCAGTATGGGCTTTGGGAGCTCGGTGCCGTACAATAGCCCCCCCTTGATTCATACTCGGTCGCCGAGGAGAATCAAGGAGCTGCCCGGGCCTTTTGACCTCGGGAATCTTTTAGTCTGGGACTTCTGGCTGTCACTTCTCATTAATAGTCATCTCAAAAGACGCGCCGTTTCGCGGCGCCAGGCGCAGTCGTCATTATTGCCTGACGGTTCGTGAACCGAAGCGGCGCGCAAATCGGTTACGCTTGGCATTTGCTGGGTCGCTCGTTCGCTGTGCCCATTTATTGCTTGATCAAGCGTTTCTTCTTTCCCCATTTCTTCTGGCTCTATAAATAGTTCTTCTCCAAACGTCACTCCATTTTTCCTTCGCCTCTGATCTTTAGTGCCTACTCTCTGCCGACCACATTTCTGTGTGCTTGCTTGCTCAGCGTTCTTTTCCTCCTTAGAACCCAAAGTAAGTCTTTCTTCCCCTTCCTGTTCCTTCAGCTTTGTTTCTTTGAGTTTATTCTTGTAGTTTTAGGCTTTATAGATGGGTTATTCTTACCTTCTAGATACCCCGGCTGCTTTAGCCACCTTTAGGAGTAAATTTAGTATCCCCAGTGACGTGGACGTGGCTTACTGCCATGAGAGTGATATGGAACTCCACCGAGGGCAGGGTACAGCCTTCTTTCCTTTGATGTCCATCTTAGAAGGTGGGGTTAGGTTCCCGGTAGATCCCCTCCTGATAAGCACACTCACCTACTATGGGCTGTGCCCCGACCAGCTTCCCCCCAATTTTTACCGGGTAGTTAGTTGTGTCGGCCAGTTGAACCATACCTTTAACTTACAACTAGACCACCATGATATTAACCAAATGTACAGCCTCTGTGGGAGCAAATCCACAAATTACTACTTAAAGACAAGGGATGCTCGGGTACGGCTGATATCGTGCCTACCCGATTCGAACAGGAACTCCGCCGGGGAGTTTGTCAGGGTGCGCGGCAATTGGTTTGCCGGGGAGATCCCTTGCCCCCTCACACGGCGTGAAGTGGGTTCGTACCCTCCCCTTCTTATAGTTGTTTGAGTAAAAGAAAATCTTTTATTGTTAAAAGCTAACGCGTTATCTGTTCTTTTGCAGACGGCAACGTGTTTGCTCAGGACCTCAGAGCCGTCCACGTCAGGGACCTAAACTTCGTCCTTCGTTCCGAGATCTACGTGCATTGGGACGGGCAACTCCGGGCCTCACACCTGATCCTCGGCGTGGAACCGGTTTACTCTACTTGGCAACCTTTCAAGCAGGCGTTGATAGTTGACAGCCCCCTGCTCTCGTACATAGACGTCAGGTACGTGAATTTCTTGCCGCCGAAGCTTACAACCGGGGAAGCGAGGGAATTTGGTCGGCGGTTCACTGCCGCGGACGAACTAGTTCCCCTTCGAGACGATTCCGCGGAACAGGTATCCCGGCGCCTTAGAGAGAGAGCTCACGAAGCTATACAACAAGGGGACCAAGCCCAAGAGCAGCCCCATCCCGAGGATCCACCCGCTGAGCATCAACAGCAAGTGACAGACGCGGCTAACCTGCTAGCTGAAGCGATCCAGCCTGGTGCAAGAATGGTGGCAAGGAGAGTAATGACCCTTGACAGGTTCGTGCCTGGTGCCCGGCCGACCAACCAGCCCCCGCCTACTCAGGGTCGGGGTCCACTTTCTCAACCTCCTCCCCCCTCGCAGTCCGGACGTGCCCAGAAGAAACAGAAAGTAACCGAGCAACATTCCACGGCCTCGGGGGACGCCGCTGCCAAGACTCCTCCCCGACCAACAGGGGGGATTGTCATCCGCGAGCCGCCGACCGAAGCCGGCACGGGGGGCGCGTCCTCCTCCCAAGTGGCTCCAGCGTGGGAGCCAAAGTTCCTTCTGGACGGCAAGCCATTGCCATCGACGGCCTCTGTTCAGATGTGGGATAAGGGCGAGGGCGGCCGTATTGCCCAAACCTTGGCCGGAGCTCTCCAACTTCCCGAGGACGTGCACGCCTTTGATGATGGGTCCGAGGAGTCCGTGGGGCGCCAGTTAGAGTGGCACGCCATTGCGGTAATTCTTTTGTCTATTTGCTCCATGTAGATTTCCTTTTGTCACCTGTAGATTTCCTTTTGTCACTTTGCTAACCTTCGCGCTTGCTAGGCCGCTCAACTGGCTCACATTGTGGTTGCCCGGGCACGGGAGCTTGATGAGGAAAATGAGCGCGAGAAGAGGGCGCGGGAGGCAGCAGTAAAAACGGCTAAGGAAAAGGCCAAGATTGCTGAGGCTGCCGAGAAGAAGGTTGCTGTCGCGGAGAAGTTCCGAGCATCGGCCGAACAGAGGTGTACTGACCTCCTGGCCAGGCAAAATGAGACGGAATTCAAATTGGCCGAAGCCCTCAGCCTCAACACTTCTCATACCAACGAGATAGCTGATCTCAGGGCAGGCTTGGCGGCCGCGGAGCAAAAGTGGTACGACATAGGCTTCGCCGATGCCGAGAACTCCGCAGAGCCGGTGGTGGCTCGGGCTCGGCATATGGGTTTCGAAGCCGGGTGGTTTGCTGCTCTTCAGGCAATGGGAGTTCCTGAAGACTCGCAGCTGAGAGACCCTGACCAGATTCCATTTCCGAACCCTGTACCTGCCGTCCAGAATGCCCCGGCTTCTCTAGACGAGGAGGAGACGGCCAGTATGAGGGAGTTGGTTGAGCAAATCGACTCTCATGCCGAGCCCGAGGAACTGGAGGCCACGAGCATACCTACTGTGCAGGAACTTCTTGACGAGGCCCAGCCTTTCTTCGTGATCTTCCAATAGGAAGTGCCACCGCCGACTCAACCTCCTAGTTGATTTTATTTTAGCTTATTTTTATTTCATCTTTATTTGCCTATGTCACCGGGATGTGGTGATTGAACCGTTGTTTTAATTTTATTGGTTTTATTTGCCCATGTCACCGGGATGTGGTGATTGAACAATTGCTTTTACTTGTTTAATTGGTAGTCCGTTTTCTTTTCCTGTTTCAATTTGTTGAATGAAATTATATCCGTTTGTGCTTTGCTTGAATTATACCTGTGCTATGGCCGCTTAATAGAATGGTACCCCCGAGAACCTGTTGTGCGGAGCTGTGGGTAGTTTTGAGAGCGCTATTTGGACTTAGTTTTTGTAAAAAGGGTTAGGTTTTTATCAGGTTTTGGTTTGACCGAGAATTGAGTTTCCGTCCTTCGAGCATTTGTTTGCAAAGTTTCCGTTTGTCCGGATATTCGATTTTAACCGAGAATCAAGTTTTTATCTTCATAGATTTAATTGCAAGGTTCACACATGCTCGGTGATTTTGACCGAACCGAGGGTCAGGTTCCTGCCCTTAAGATTTATTCGTCAGGTTTTCACCTGCTCGGCGATATTGATCGAGCCGAGAGTCAGGTTTCTGGCCTTAGAATTTTGTTTGTAAGGTTTTCACCTGCTCGGCGATATTGATCGAGCCGAGAGTCAGGTTTCTGTCCTTAGGATTTTGTTTGTAAGGTTTTCACCTGCTCGGCGATATTGATCGAGCCGAGAGTCAGGTTTCTGTCCTTAGGATTTTGTTTGTAAGGTTTTCACCTGCTCGGCGATATTGATCGAGCCGAGAGTCAGGTTTCTGTCCTTAGGTTTTTGTTTGTAAGGTTTTCACCTGCTCGGCGATATTGATCGAGCCGAGAGTCAGGTTTCTGTCCTTAGGATTTTGTTTGTAAGGTTTTCACCTGCTCGGCGATATTGATCGAGCCGAGAGTCAGGTTTCTGTCCTTAGGTTTTTGTTTGTAAGGTTTTCACCTGCTCGGCGATATTGATCGAGCCGAGAGTCAGGTTTCTGTCCTTAGGTTCTGTTGGCGATTCTCTTGGTGCGCGGCTACAGGGTCAAAAACAGCAAAGACAAAAAAGTTCATCATACTCTTAATCTTCATAGAATACAAGTTTCGGCTTACATCGATGGTTACGCGTAGAATTTCTTCAGGTTGTTGGCGTTCCATGGTCGGGGGAGCGGCCTCTCGTCCAGGTCCTCCAAGTAGTAAGCCCCTGCCCCTGCGATGGCTGTGACTCTGTATGGTCCCTCCCAACTCTGAGCAAGCTTCCCTGCAGCCACGTCCCGCATGTTCCCTACTACCCTTCTTAACACCAATTCCCCGGCACTGAATTCCCTGGTCCTTACATTTCGGTTGTACCTTTGCTCCAGCTTCTGCTGATACTCGGCAAGACGTACGGTCGCGGCCTCCCTGCATTCTTCTAGCCAATCCAACTGCTCCATCATAAGGTCGGCGTTCTGTACGGGGTCAAACCCGACGACCCGCGCACTGCACAAGCTCACCTCGGTTGGTATCACTGCTTCTGCTCCGTATGCCAGAGAAAATGGGGTTTCCCCCGTGGATCTCCTGGGGGTCGTGCGGTAGGCCCACAAAACACTGGGTAGTTCTTCTGCCCACCTTCCTTTCGCTCCATCCAACCTTCTCTTGAGCCCGTTCAAAATAGTCTTGTTTACTGCTTCAGCTTGGCCGTTACTCTGGGGGTATGCCGGGGTTGAATACTTGTTCTTGATGCCGAGCTCGCTGCAAAAGGTCCGAAAAGCGTTGCTGTCGAACTGTAGCCCGTTGTCTGTCACTAGTGAATTCGGCACCCCAAACCTTGTAACTATGTTTTTCCACACAAACTTTTTCACGTCGGTATCCCGGATATTGGCCAAGGCTTCGGCTTCAGCCCACTTTGTGAAGTAATCCACGGCCACTAGTACAAAATGGCGGTTCCCCGTTGCTCGGGGGAATGGCCCGAGGATGTCGAGCCCCCATTGTGCAAATGGCCACGGGCTGCTGACAGGGTTTAGATGTCCGGCCGGCTGATGGATCATTGGGGCGTGCCTTTGACATTGTTCGCAACTCCGAACGTATTAGGCGGCGTCCTTCTGCATCTGTGGCCACCAAAACCCCTGCGTCATTGCTCTGTGTGCTAAAGATCGTCCCCCGGCATGCCCGCCGCATACTCCTTCATGCAGCTCGGTTAGAAGCTCCTTGACTTTTTCAGGATGCAGGCACAAGAGGTAAGGGCCAGCGAAGGACCTTCTGTACAACTTTCGGTTCGAAGACAACCAGTACCTGGGAGCCATTCGTCGAATCTTATTGGCCTCGGCCTCATCCTCTGGAACTTTATCTTCGGAAAGAAAGTCTATGATCGGGTTCATCCAGCATGGTCCGGCCACCGCCACCTGCGCAACCTCTACTCCGGCCCGGTCGAGGGCAGTCTTCACACAGATGCTTGGTTCCCTTACAAGTTCAATCGTGATAAGCCTCGGGGTGTCCTCGGTAGCCGATGAGGCTAACGTGGCAAGAGAGTCAGCATGCTTGTTTTGCGACCGGGCCACCTGGGATATCTTTATCGTTCCAAACTGACCGATAATCTGCTTTGCCGTACTCAGATAAGCTTTCATTCGGGGATCCCGAGCCTCGAAGTCCCCAGTGATCTGATAAACAACCAGCCGAGAGTCTGAGTAGATTTCCACGTCCCTGGCGCCCAGATGCAATACTGCCCTTAGTCCGGCCAACAGGGCCTCATATTCGGCTTCGTTGTTCGAGGCTTTGAACCCCAATCTGAAGGAATGTTCCAGTCGCATACCTTCAGGGGTGATTATGACAATACCAGCCCCGGCCCCCATAGCGTTTGATGCGCCGTCCACAAATAACCTCCACGGGCGAATCTCCGCACTACAGATTACCTGGCCTTCATTCTTAGGTGTAAACTCCGCGATGAAATTAGCGAGAATCTGCCCTTTCACCGAGCTTCTAGGTCGGTATCTTATGTCAAACGATCCCAACCGAGTCCCCCATTTAGCAATCCGTCCTGTGAAATCGGATCTCTTCAACAGTGATTGCAATGGATACTCGGTGAGGACGAACACTGTGTGTGCCTGGAAGTAGTGTGGTAACTTCCTCGTGGTGTGTACCAAGGCCAAAACCAACTTTTCAAGAGGCAGGTACCTCGTCTCGGCGTCGACCAAGGTCTTGCTTACGTAATACACCGGTATTTGCACTCCCCGGTCCCTTAGTAATACAGCACTTACGGCATGATTGGTGACTGCAAGGTACATAAACAGATCCTCCCCGGGTTCCGGGGCCGTCAACCTCGGCGCCTTTGCCAAATACTCCTTTAGTTCTCGAAAAGCTTCATCGCAGCTCTCGTCCCACTGAAACCCCTTCCACTTCTTCAGAAGTTGATAGAATGGCCGGCAGCGATCGGCAAACTTGGAGATGAATCGGTTCAGGGCGGCCAACATCCCGGTGAGCACCTGCACCTCCTTAGGGTTGCTCGGTGGTTTTAGGCGATTGATTGCCTCTATTTGGTCGGGGTTAGCCTCTATTCCCCGAGTGGAGATCAGATAACCCAGGAACTTGCCAGCCCCCACTCCGAAAGTGCACTTTTCGGCATTGAGGCGCAGCCTGTGTCGTCGTAGTATCTCGAATACTCCCCGAAGGTCTTCAGTATGCAGCGACTCTTTTCTGCTCTTTACTACCATGTCGTCGATATAAACTTCAACCGTGCAACCAATTTTTTCCCGGAACATCCTTGTCATCATACGCTGGTAGGTGGCCCCGGCATTCTTCAATCCAAACGGCATGACCTCGTAGTGATAGTTTGCGTTCGGGGATATAAATGCTGTCTTCTCTCGGTCCTCGGGTGCTAAGGCAATCTGGTGGTAGCCTTGGAAGGTGTCCAGGAAACTCATTCTCGGGTGCCCGTACGTGGCATCCACCAACTGATCAATCTTGGGCATCGGGAACGGATCCTTGGGACACGCTCTGTTTAAATCGGTGAAGTCCACGCAAACTCTCCATTTACCGCTCTTCTTCTTTACTACGACAGTGTTTGCTAGCCATCTCGGGAAGAATATTTCTTTTATGACCCCGGCTTCCTTCAGTCGCTGGACCTCCAGGTTTACTGCATCGACGTGCTCCTTTGATGCTCTTCTCGGCTTCTGCTTTTTCGGAGGAAATGATGGGTCCACATTGAGTTTGTGAATAATGAACTCGGGGTCTACGCCGGGCACTTCATACGGGTTCCATGCGAAGACATCTATGTTCTGCAACAGGAACAACAACATCTCTTCAGTACCTCCTCGGCAACGTCCGCCCCCTTTTCCTGGGGTATCTGTAATTGCTATGCAGTCTCTTTCTCGGCGTGCTCAGCTTGGCCGAGCTGCTCCTTTTCCCACTGGACCGCGGCTACGAGGCATTGCTTCGCCACCTGCTGATTTCCCCTTACCTCTACAACTCCGTGCTCAGTAGGAAATTTTACTTTCACGTGAAGGGTGGACGGAACAGCCCCCATGGCGTGAATCCACGGCCTCCCCAGGATTGCGGTGTAAGGTGCGAACGATCGGACTACTATGAACGTAACTACAACTTCCTTGCCCTCCATGTCCACTGGGAGTGAGATTTGCCCCTCGGGAATCACAATTCTCCCGTCAAACGAGACCAATGGCGTGTTATACTTTGCCAAATCCTGGGTTTTTAACCCGAGCCCTTCGAAGAGGTCCGGGTACATGACGTCAGCCCCGCTACCCTGATCAATCATCACCCTCTTCACCAGGAATCCGCCTATCCGGGCGGTCACCACCAAAGCGTCGTCGTGAGGTTGGATGGTTCCTTCGAAATCATCTTCTCCGAACGAGATGTCTAGCCGTCCAACTTTCTTTTGCTTCTTGGATGATTCTCCCTCCGCGCAAGCCACTGTCATCACCATCCTTGCCGCTGTTGCCCCTCTCGGTGCGGCATGAATGACGTTGATTACCCCCCGGGGTGGTGGAAGTGGATTCCTTCTCTGTGGGGCGCCCTGCTCGGTCTCCCGGTCAGTGGAATCTGCTACAAACTCTTTCAGGTGCCCTGCCTTCACTAACTGCCCGAGATGATCTTTCAATACCCTACACTGCTCGGTGGTGTGCCCCTTGTCTCTGTGATAAGTGCAGTATAGACTTTGGTTCCTCCGAGATGGGTCGCCCCCCATTTTGTTCGGCCATCTGAAGAATGGCTCGTTCCTTATCCGTTCCAGTATCTTGTGCACGAGCTCTTTAAACAACACATTAACCCCTTCGATCTGCACCTCTGGTTCCTGCATTCTGAAGTCCCTTTTCGACTTTGGCGGTAAGATGCTTTGCCGAGATCTCCCCGTAAAAGGGGCTTTCCCCCTGCTTTGCAGCCGGTCATCCTCCAGGCGTTTGTACTCCTCTATGCGTCTCATCAGTTGCCTCATGTCCTCCGGGGGTCTTCTTGTCAGCGACTCCCGTAGTTCAGAATCCTCGGGAAGCCCCATCCTGAAGGTGCTAGCCGCAATTTTCTCGTTTCCCCCACCAATCTCATTGTAGAGTTCCCAGTATCGGCTGGCATAACTCCGAAGGGTTTCCCCGACCCTCATTTTCATGGAAAGCAACGCGTCGACCGGTTGTTGCACTCGGCTGCATGTTACGAACCTGCTGCCGAACTCCTGAATCAGCTCGGCGAAGCTGTGTATAGAACCTTTCCGCAACCCATTGAACCATCTCAGTGCGGTAGAGCCGAGACTAGAGAGGAATACTTTACACATCAATGCATCGTTGTGCGCATGCAACGACATCATGTGGATGTAATGACTAACATGCTCCACGGGGTCTGTCCTCCCCTCATAGGAATTGAATGGTGGACGCGTGAATCTACTCGGCATGGGTGCCCGTTCAATCTCATCAGAGAATGGAGACCGGGCCGCCATCCGCAAGGCCCTGCTCATGGCGTCCATCGCGGCGTTGTGGTGCTGCCGCTCCTCTGGCGACTCTGACCCTCGGTTATCATATCCATGCGACCGGGAACGGTCCCGTCTACGACGAATATCCCGGGAGTGACGACGTGACTCTTGAGAATAGGATCGGTCTCGGTGTTGTTGTGTAACAGATCGGCTGGAACCTTCCTCGCCACGGTTCCTCCTGGGTTGGGGGTTGTGGTTCCTTTCGTGGCGCCGACCCCTTGCCTCCAGCTCCAAGTCCATTACCAATCTGCGCAACCGCTCCAGCTCCCGGTCTCTATCATCATGTTGCCGATGTGCTGAGGCGTTTGAAATCGTCCGGTGCGTTTGGGCCGATCCTTCTCCCAATCCGGACCTTTCCTCTCCTCTTGAATGCTCCCTATCCTCCAGCCGCTTCTGCCTTCTCTCCCTCCACGTCGATCCCCGAGAAGATCCTGCGGAATTGCTCGGAACGTGCCCTCTTGAACGCTCCTCAGACATCTTCTTTGCTTGAGTCTCACTCGAACCACAGCTTCGTAGGATGGCCCCACGGTGGGCGCCAATTGTAAGAACCAAGTACAAGAGTTCTGGGCCTTAAATCCCTTGGGCTCACAATTTATTTGTAGTGGGTTTAAGGATTTCCTACAATGGGTCGTTCTCGGCAGAGAGACTCAAAGCAACACTCAGTTGAAATGCTCTCTCCTTGACTATTTTCTCTCAATTTTTCTGAACCCCTTCTTCTCCCAACTTTCCTCTATTTATAGCCAAGGTTAGTGGGGAGATCATGATTACATTCACCGTTAGTGCTATTGAAGGTCCAGTATTATCTGGTTAAAGTGGTTGTTTAGGTGAAAGGGCGGTGCAACATTTATGATCTTGGAACTTGGCTCCATTTTCACTGATTGTGTTCGGCAACTCACGTTCCCGTGCATATCATGACCTTCCCGGGTATTGACTCATGCGCTCTACCGGGAAATATTAACCGGTCAACCCCGAGAACTTAATACCCAAAACTTGTTTTTGGCTCTAAGGCAGTTTCAAGAAGGGCATAAGGTAACTGGAACTTTCTGCTGGGCCTGCGCCCAAGGCCGGTATGGGCTTGGGCCCGGGGCCTAGATGGGTCTGGGCCCAAGGCCAGTATGGGCTTTGGGAGCTCGGGGCCTAGATGGGTCTGGGCCCAAGGCCAGTATGGGCTTTGGGAGCTCGGTGCCGTACAATACTAATGTCACACTCGTATTATACAAATATTGTATTAGCCGTGTCATGTTATAATTTTTCAAAAATTACTCATATTGCCATTTTGTGTACTTGTATCCATGTATGTGTTTCTTAGGTTACGGACTTAACATTTTTGGGTAGGACTATAAAGGTAGCAAGCATGAGTTTGTTCACAAGTTATTTAACTAGCCTATTTTTTTTCCTATATATATTATGAAATCTTGACTTAAATAAGTTACAAATAATAATTTAATACCATATGAACATATTGAGAAATTTATATAATCTAATTTAAAGTTTATATAAATATATTTTTGGCTAAATATACATATAAAAATATAATATTATATATAGTTAAATTGATTTTTCATATTCACGAGTTTGTTCACAAACAAATAATCATGTTTGAGCTTGAATCGTTTAATAATCGAGTCTAAACTTTAGGCTTGAACTTAACTTGTTTTCTAAATAAACGAACATAAACACATTTTTTTTTTCAAGCCAAATTCAAACTGTTTATAAACAGTTTGGTTCAATATTTATAAAACTAATGTAACTTTAGGACCAAACTTATGCCATTTGATTATTAACAGAAATTGATCATATATAGCTAACTTCTCTTAATGGACGGCATTTATTTAATATTTACTTGGCACTTCAGGGATAGATTGCTAAAGGGGATAGAATTAAAATAAAAACAACCATTAATTAATTAAAGGTGTGAAGTGTAAACGTATTATTGCCGTAGCTTGTTCAGCTTCAGCTTCAGTTGTTAATTATACTTCTGTTTTATATGCTTCTTTGATATGCAAAGAATCTGCACGTGGCCATTCTGATCCGTTCAATAAAGATGGGCCCCAATCGTCCCAACAGATCTAAAACCACGTAAATAATGATTTTTTTCAAACCCTTGAGGTAGAGTTTGCTTGAAGTTGAATTTTTCTTCCCAATATATTTTAAAAGCCCCCCTTTTTTGGGGGAGAAGAAAGACAAAAGAATATCATTAATCTGAAAAGTTTGCCTGGATTGACTATAAGATAACATTAGGATGGTGAAAGGAACATCTTCTACCCAAAGTTAGAGCAAATGAGGGATATTTAAAATTTGAAGGGGAAAATATAGTTTTTAAAAAAAAAAAATATTCTAGGAATTAAAATAGAACATTAGGAATTTAGGAGGTGTTTAAGTTATGTTTATAATTAATTATAACTAAACTGTTATCTCATATTTTGTACTGAGTATAATAAATGACACCAAAATTAAGAAAAATAAATTGGATACATGGGTAAGATTAGATAA
Organism: Quercus robur; assembly: GCF_932294415.1. Classification (NCBI taxonomy): domain Eukaryota; kingdom Viridiplantae; phylum Streptophyta; class Magnoliopsida; order Fagales; family Fagaceae; genus Quercus; species Quercus robur. The sequence goes on along the minus strand of NC_065544.1, from coordinate 14,159,970 downwards.
CAATTATATAAATTAATGTGCATGCAATTTGGAGATGTGCTCTTAGTCTACCATTTGAATTATGGGCTATGATCATCTAGACTTGTTAGGTTAACTCCGCTGTAGAATTCTTAAAATTTTATCATTCATTTTGAATTGAGTAGATTATCTTTTACCATGTTATCAATAGTTTAAATAAATAACAAAAATTGTGATAGTCAATATTTTTTTTAAAATTATTTAATGTCAATGATGCAATAAAATATATTCTACTCACCTCAAACAGAATGGATAAGATTTTAAGAATTTTTGGTGGAGTAAATCTTATGTCGTATAAGATGGGTCCCATGATCATTATAATTAGATTTAGTCACATAAGCAAATCCATATCTATAATTTAAACCTTTTTAGCTTTTACCATAAATAGGTTCACATTAAAATTTCCAAAAATTGTTCTTTTTTTTGGGGGGGGGGGTGGGGAAGGGGGTATGACTTTCCCTATCATAATTTGTGAGTCTCGTTTGATCATGGATTTCACGCAAGAGATTAAATTCTATAAGAAAGTAGCGTAAAACTCAAGTTTTATCCCTTCAATCTCAATATGCCATATCATCATACTCAATTGATTTTAATACTTATTTGAAAATCTAACTTAACTGTGAGTTTATTGAGATGTTATTACGGGTGGTAGGATCTATTGAATTTTAAGTAAAAAACTAATGTGACAATCTCTTATTAGATGGTGTAAGTTTTTACATCTCATCCTTGTCAAATTCAAACTGTTCACATAACATAATCGTGGGATTCACAGGCAATGCATGAAAGAGTTGTTACTAATTATGAGCAATTAAGTGTATCTAAATTTTAGTTTAACGTGACACCCAATTTTTTTTTTTTAAGAGGAAAAATAAAAGGAGTTAAATTGTATGTTTAGGCCTAATATGATCACGCCGACATTTTTGTTATAATTGATTGTGTTGGTGGTGAGGTTACACATATCCTAACAATTATTTGGTTGTTTAAAAAAAATCATGAATACCTAGTATAAAAAGAAAGAGAAATGTTTCTCAAAAAAAGAAAAAAGAAAAAAAAGAAAGAGAAATATTGATATGTGAAAAACAAAATTAAAACTCTGATAATTTTATCAAAATTAAAACTCGTAATTAATCACTGTCAGAAGCATGTGCTCAGTTGACTGTTTGTCAATCTAATAGTTTACAATTGATACGGTTGATACTTGATAATGCGGTATTTAAATTGGTTTACTTGTCCAATTCTTAATTCACGGGAGACTATGGTTCCATTCGGTGGACAGATTTTGTGGGTAGCTTCAACTATTATAAAATGTATAACTAGTACTACCTACATTTTTTCAATAAGTTAAAGGTGGCTTCTGCTCCTTAGAATTAGAATAGTTTTGAAAAACAGCTTAAAGCCAATGCTTACTTCTCCTGTTATTATTATTATTTGATTTATTATTATTATCATTATCATTATTTTTATCAAGTCTTTTCTTCTCCTTTCCTTCCATGCATTACGGAAATAGAGTTTGGAGGTCATTACATGGGATACATATTGAAAAAAAATTAATAATTGAACTTGGCTTGAGTCTAATAATGTTATAGTGCACCGGACTTGTTACAACGATAACACATGTTCACTTTTGATAACGCGTTATAATTGAAATAATATATTGAAATTACTTGCCCTTAATAATTTAAATTGCCCAACTTATACCCTTTTTTTTTGGTTGGGAACTTCAAGAATTTCTTTGAGGATTAAATACAACATGATATTACTCTCTTTTTTTTTTTTTTTAATGAGAAAAAACTTAATACTACTTAAAGAGTGAAGTATTAGACTTGTAGGGTATTCAATACAAAAGAAAAGACTTGTAGCCTTGTAGGATATGGACCAAGAAATAGAAGAAAAAAAGGGGTTCCTAGTAGGATCAGCTTTTCACTGCGTGCCTCCCACGTACCAAAACAATTGTGAATTAAGATATGAAGATCAAAATATATACCAAAGAATGGGCCACCAGTTCTGGCCACATGTACCATCATCATCTACTAATCAGAGAGGTTGTACATGATTAAGATTCATCACCTAATCATACTTATCGGTTGTCACTTCATCATTATTTATTATTATGATTTTTTGCCTTCTGTTTAGTGTTTACATGTTCAATAATGATGGGGCCACCTTCAACAGCATTGGATCTACAAGGAATTTCTTGACACTGTTGTTTTGGGTTTTCTTTTTTATCTTTTGGGTGTGCTGTCTCTTTATTTATTTATTTTTTTTTTTAAATTTTTTTTTTTTGAGAATATATATATATATATTTTAAGTAAGCAAATGCATTAAATTGCAACTAATAAACATAACTACTATATTCTCATTATGATGAGCAAAGTCGCCTAGGGTCCCATGATTTTTCAGTTGTTACAAACATTGTTTGGAATTTTGTAAATACTAACGAACTTGGCAAGTTATTTGAGGGTTGGCTTCTCTTAATCATTCATAAGTTATTTGTAGTATATTTATTAATAACCATATTTTAATGAAGTCAAGCTTCCCACTCCAAATTTGGTCTTGAATACTATTTTTTTTTAATAAAAGTCTTCCATACTATTTCATCTAGACTAAAGTTTATAATTTTTTTTTAATAAGATTAAATTTTGCAAAATTTAAAGTGTATGTGATGATGGCCTGATCTATAATTTTAAATGACTTAGCGGTGTATATATATACCGCTAAATGTAAATAATAAAATGAATACCGTAAAATGGATTATCTTAATTTCATTTTTCTTAATTTTAAAATTACAAATCCAAACTAGAGATGAAAAAAAAAAACAGAGAGTTCAATCATGTTTTATGAACTGAAAAGTAGATATAAAGGAAAAAAAAAAAAAAAGAATGAGGAGAAATCTAAGTCATCATTTGTTAAAATCTAGAAGTATGTTAAATGGGGCAAGTACAAACTACAAAGGTCCAAAATAAGAGTACAAAGTGTAATATTTCCTATAATAATACTATAGTACAAGTGTAGCACGTATAACAAAATTGGGTATTGACCAAAAAGGCTTGGAAAAGTAAGAGATAGAAAAGGAAAGTAACGTGGAGGAAAAAGAGGAGACGATACGTAAATTCTCATCTAAAGCTCTAAACCACTTTTTCTTTCCAATTTTCTCCTTAACTTGGGGAGAAAACAAAATACCCAAAATTGTGAGTCTAGAAAGAAAACACTCGATTCCACCAAAATCACTCCCTCAATCTAGCAAAGGCACTATCTAAAATTCTCCCTATTTTTTCTTCCCCATTTTTATCCTCCAAAATCACCCCATCAAATGGGGCCTTAGAGGTGAAACCTAACTATGAAAATAGGGCCAAACGGGAAAAGAACTCAGGTGAATTGTGTAAAATCATTGCTGCAGTAGAAACTAATTGGCGAGGACCAGTCAACAAAAGATTTGGGCAGTTGTTTGCTACATAATATAACTTAATGAACAGGGTTTTAAGGTAAAGAAGAAAATTTCATTAAAGAAAAGGGTAAAGCAGAAAGTGGTCACATTAAAAAAAAAAAAAAAAAAAAAAGGAAAAAGAAAAGGTATGTTTTGATATCTAGCTTATTTTTTAACTATCAATTGACCAAACTATCTATTAACAAATTAAGAAAAAAATATATAGTTAGGGTTGGGTCTTGGAAGTACTCAAAAACATGGTAGATAATTGGGTTATCAAATTTTCCAAAAACTTTAACAGGTAGATAAATGCTTATTAAGCTTAACATGCACGAAGAAATGAAGGATATCATTTGAATCTTTTCAAATTATTTAATACTTATTTGGATTAATACTTTAATGTAAAAAAGAAATAATTTTCCCTTTTTATTTTTGAAATCCTTTCTTGAAAAGATTGGGAATATACTAAACCTTCCCAGCTACCGACATTAATTAAAGTTTAAGTGGAACTTTCTGATCAGTTTCTCTACCAGTCGATAGTTCTCAACAACTTTCTATGGTAAATTTTTGTGGAAACCGTGTTAGCTTATCATGACTAATTATCCCAAAAGCTAATATTAAATGACAATGAAACAAATTACGGTTTATTTAGTTGACCATTCACACCATAACAAACAATTAGTACTAACAATAATTATTAGTTTACATATACAGTATAATGTAAAGTGTACATTATAGGCAAAAAGATTATACACTTTCTCTCAAAATGACAACTAATAGCTACATTGGAAGAATTTTTTACCTGTAATATAGACTTTACATTGTATTGTTCATGCAAACTCAGAATTTTCCAAATCTCATTTTGGAAAACAATAACGTAATGAATACAAATTTGTTCACAACAAATTTAATAATTGTTAAAGTAGTTAACTGTGAACGGTAAATTTGTAAATGCCAATTATTTCCACAGTCATCATCAATATTGTCAAAAAAGAAAAAAAAAAAAGTGTTTGTAACTTTGTAGCAATAATGCGAGGAAAAAACACATCTACGCATGTTTTGGATGTCACATTTCTTTAACTTATTGATCTATTAGCTAGTGGATAGTGCCCATTCCCTGCACATTCTTTTATGCCAACATAAAGATATAGGTGATGATGATCCTATCTTCTTCTTCTCTTCTTGAATAATCCACAGCAACAATCAACTCAAGAACAGGCTCCATGTACATATTGCACGACTTACACTTTACTAGCTTTTGCAATTTCATTGTATTGATTGCCAGCTCGAATGCACTATATATATAGTCCTAGGAATATGTCCAAGACTCGGACCAAAATGGCAAAATACTCCTTTTTCCCGAAACTTTCCAACAAAATGTCACATATCTGAAACTATTTAGGGATATGCCCCAATTTTGAAACTCGTTTTTTAGAAAATCGAGTTTCAATGAAAAACTCGATTTGCTGAAAATCGAGTTGTTTGAAAAATCCTGCATGGAACTCGAGTTCCATGCAAGATTTTTTTAATTTTTTTTTTAATTTTTTAAAGTTTGATTGCTTATAACTCGATTTTTGCTAAATCGAGTTTTTCATTGAAACTTAATTTTTAAAAAATCGAGTTTAAAACAGGAGCATATCCCTAAATAGTTTCAGACAGAGGCATTTTGCTGGAAAGTTTAGCGAAAGGGGTATATCCCCATTTTGGCCTCACGACTCGAATAAATGTAGGAAGTACAACTTTAACATTAAAGTTTTAGTAATAAATCATTTGTGATATAGAACTTTAACTAAAAAACTATTTTGTGTTCTAAGTGTTTAGCAAATTATAGTGAAATAGTGCTTTAAGGTTATGGATATATAAAAATATATATTCATATTATATGAAATTATGAATATTAGATTGTGAAGTTTTATTATTATTATTTTTTAATTTTTCCTCAAAAAAACTTAATTTTTATTTTTCAAAAAGACCTTTAGCGTTCTTAACTAAAACTCTTTTCTTTATGCCCAAAGCCCTACAAGAACATTGTTCATTCCCTAATAATGGAACCCAGCAGGTATTAAAGGACCCCATATATTTAATCTCAATGGAAGTAATTATCTAGTGCTCTTCTAAAGTAAGCAAGTTGGAAAAAGATATCTTCTCCCAAAAAAAAAAAAAAAAAGTTAGAAAAAGATATTAATAATACCAAGGATGGCATAATAAATTTCACATCTTTGTTGTTAAGCTAACAGTGTAACTCATTTTTAAGATGACATATATGATTAGTGTAACATCATTTTCACATAGTATTATCATTGACAATATTTTTATTCTATATCAATAAGAACCTGTCACTTTAACAGTTATTAAAAAAAAAATGAAAATTTTTGTGTTATTCGACTACTTATTGAAAAGAAAAATATGCCTATTTACTAGTTTATACTGATTCTAGAAGTGATTTTCTCTAGTGAAATGGTTCTCACGTATATATCTGTGGCCTTCTGCATATGTAGCACTCTTGTTTGTACCAATTAATTATGATGATCGCATAATTTGCATATATATATATATATATATATATTTTGATGAACAAAAGGGGGGCGGGGGCGACCATTTGTGACTAACCCCCCAGGGCGTGACCTAATAGGGGCACCCCCCCGCTAGGGAATGTTGGATTGAGCCATAGCTACTGTGGCCGGGACGCCACAGACCTCACCCTAGCACCCCAAGAGAGCCAGCAAGAGAGGCACAATGCAAGCTAGGAAACCCTCCTCCCACACGGTACCCGCCACGACTCGAACAAGGGACCTTATGCTTGCATGTGGGATCTCTCCCAACTGGGCCACCCCTCCTGGGGCTATATATATATATAGAGGGATATGCCAACCTTTTATTTTATCTATAATTTCGTTGTTTCGTTATTTTTGTGTTTGTTGGGAACAAAGAAAAGGAATATGCCTCCACTTTATACACTGCGTGAGTATCTTTTCCATGCGTGCCCATGAAGCAGCGTACTTGTCAAGACAATTGAAATCAACGTAGAAAATGAGATCGAAGTCACTAGTTAGGCTCTCGCCCTCATGTGATGTGACTATATGAACCACATGTTGGTCCATTCCCACTAGAGATGATAGTGAGATGTATTTGATTTGATTTTGATAGAATGACAGATGTGGTAGACTTTAAACCTATGATGTAATAATTATTTTTATCATCATCATGTTAAGATATCAGTTGGTTTTTGGTGTGGGTATAGAGCTTCAGAATTTGAATTATATATCTCTTATTCGAGGATAAAAGACTTTATTAGTTGAATTAAGTGAAAATGTATTTAATTTGGTCACTCATTTTAATCCTAATCAAATGGAATAAATTTGAAAATAAATAATTGGGGTTGGAGTGAATTTGGGGTTTAGAAAAATGTTAGAGAGTTCCTAAAGTCATATTCTTCCCGTGTCATGTCTTCATTATTTATTTATTGTTTTATATCAATAATAAATGATTAGGGAATTTGAACCTTAAATATTTGGTTAGAAATATCAAAAGTGTTAACCATTTGATCTGCAAGACTCTTATCCGTTAGGATTGAAGGGAAGGGAGGGAGAGTAGAGTAAAGTAAATTTGGCTCAAAATTAGTCTATTTTTAGCCAACTCTACTCCGCTCTCCTCTATTCTCCCTCCTTCCTCTCTCTATCTAAACGGACCCTTAGTGTATCATGTGAGAGTTTGAACCTTAAATATAGCATCGTGCCACGTAAGAGAAGTTATAACATCTAGAAGTTTGGACATTATTGATTTCTACCCTATGCACATGGTGTGGTGGTGGTTGTTTTTTTTTGGTTTGTTTTTTTAGCCCATTGTTGTGAGAAAGAGAGCCATGAGATCTATTCGTTTTGGAATCCGTTGAGGATCCCTGGTTAATGCATTTTGTAAGGTTGAATTTTATCAATCATCTTGTTGGCTTTATTCCGTATCAAATTTGCATGTATTTTAGCAATTAGTAACTTTGTATTTAGGTGGGAATCATGTAAGAGTAGTGAGTGAGAGAATGTGAAGAAATGCTCAAGATTGTGCAAGGACGCAAAGACTCGCAGTTGGAACTCGCGGGTGACTCGTGACTGGAAAGCCACCAAAGTTGGCACACGTGTGAAGCATGCAGGGGAGCTGAAGAGTCATGCTAGCTATTACACTACAGGACAAAAGTCCCAGGCTGGCCAGGCCGTTAGCTTGTGGCTTGAACTTGCGACTTAGTCCAGTCGCGAGGCCAATTCGCTAGACCACCCTATTTGGGAAAAACTGACTCTTCACATTCCTTTCTCATCCTACTATATATAGACCCTTATACCCACGAAATGTAGAGAGCTCACAGAGAGAATTTTGAGAGAGAAACCCTAGAGAAAAATAAGATTGATTCATCCACAATCTTCATATAGAGACTCTTCAAATTTCTCTACTCTTTTCCTCTCTATTGTCAAATTCTTGAGAGGTACATTACGAAAACCTTTTCTCACCATACCCATATCTGTGAGAAGGTCATTTGGTGTCTGGGAAGCAGTTAAGAATGGACCAATTTCATATTGGTTGATGCTATGGTCAAGTAGCGGAATCCGGGAAGTTAAAAAAGAATTAGGTTCGGCGAAACCTCGTTGGAGTAGGAGCCTGGAGGGCTTAGGTACACTGGGTAGATTAAGCTTGAAGGATCTTTTGCTGTTCATGTATCTCAACTACATTCTTTAGTGGATTATTTATCGCTTGGAGGGCGACAGAGAGGTTTTACGCCGAGGGCTTCGGTTTCCTCTTCGATAACACATCGTGTGTTGTCCTTGTGTTTGCATCTCTCTTCCTTAATCTTTGCCATTTAATTTTTGTTGTGAATGTGATTTTATTTGGTCTAAGATTGTTTATCAATTCTGTTATATGCTTATGTTCATATTTCGCACATTAATTGTTTGATAATAAGTTTGAATTGATAATTTGTAAATTAGGGGTCTAAATGTTCAAGGTGTTTTATACACTAATTGAACTTTCACATTTCCTTTTCCGGTTTACTTCTCCTTAGCTAGTTACAAGCCAATTGTAACTCTACAGTAGTATTTCACAAGCATGGTCTGCCCTAGAGAATCTTATTTTCATTTGGACTATGGTCATTATGGTTGGAAAGAAATAGGTTTGTTTTCTGTGAGTTTATACTTCAGGAAATTAGGAACGAGTTCTTTGCTTTGTGGAAGTGCTTTTTTTGGGGCTTGAGTTGTTCTTGGTTTTGGGCTTCGACCATAAGCCCCACACTTTGAAACCTACCAATACCATTGTTAAATGGCAAGAGGAGCTCATTCTCATGTCATTTATGGGTTTTAACGGTTTGATTGTTGAATTGGATTTGGATCCTCTTGTTGTGGTTTTCTTTCTCACTAATGCATTTATGCTTTAATGTTAATGCTAGTTTGAGGTGATTGCAAGTGGCTCTTGTGTAGCATCCCAAAGAAATTGGGGTTGTTTTTAATATTTGATTTGTATTAAGTTGATTTATTATCTGTTTAAATTATTTTAAGTCACTTAGAAAAGAAGAAGAAGTTATTTTAAATGTATTTTTTAGAGTGAATTATTTAGGAAGTTCTCTATGAAATGAGAGTTGTTATGAAGAAGTTCCTGAAAGAAGTGTACTTAGGGGTTAATGAATGGTAAATAATTAAATCCAAATAAAAGTTAAGAAAAGTCTGGGAATTACTTGTGATATAAAAAGATTCCCATCATTAGATTCAAATGGAGAATTTCATTTCGAGAATGTGCTACTGGTAAGATTATTTTATTTTATTTATTCTTGAGAATATAAAACTCTCATGATCCCTGTTGTTTGAAATCTTGAGAATTTATATCTTAATGTATTTATTTCTTCTTTTTTGCCTCACCAGTCACCACTACCACCTTCCCTCTTTGCCACCACCGTACCCTATCTTTTGTTTGCATAGCACAGCTGCGTCTTACTTTTAATTACAAAGCAACTAGCAATGAGCTAGCTCATTACACCCTTTAGTAAATTTATTCAATCATGTAGCATATGATTTATATCCCACTCTCCCTAATTGGAAATTTAAACAAAGAAAAATATGATTGCACTCCATTAGTTAACTTTTATCTACAAATTTCAATAGATGTGTGTTCACTGTTTTGGCCTTGTTTTTCTTCTTTGGTCATTTGATAGTCTCATTTATCAATTAATGCCAACTCAAAAGGCATAAAAATTGGGCAAACAATGGGCGAGACCCACAGCCCAATTAATTGTTTATCATGTTGGGCTTTGTCGCCCAAGGTTTTCTCATACAAGTGGGCCATCATCAAACCCAATTACTCCACTACACCTGTTGGGCATTGCAACCAAATTTTCTACTTCAGAGATTGGCTTTTTGACCCATGAATTTCACTTCATGGATTGGACTAATAACCTTCCTCATAGCCCTTATTTGCACAAAACAGGTCACTTTGTGGAAAACATCTAACCCGTGCCATTTGCAACCAACCAAAAAAAAAAAAAAGAAATCTAGTGGACTATTTCATTAAAACAACACCAAAGCCCATGGTTCGTTTATCTCAAGTAGGCAAGGGGTCATTAAGTACTTAGAGCCCACTTCTTTTATGAAGTAAGTAAGCTAGCTAAATGGGCTCATTAGACAAAATAAGTCTTCAAGGCTCATCCTTCTAACAAGCAAGATAGCACCTAAAATTTGGCCAAAATGGCCCATTAGCATTAATTTTTGAAATATTTAGCAACAGAGCACTGTTTCGGAAATAATTAGGGAAATACCACTTTTTCTGGTACTCGAGCTTGGTGAGCTCGAGTACCATGTTTTTTTAATCCACTGTCGCCCCATATTCAAGGAGGCCTATAGTGGCGTTTTTAAGCCCTATAGTGACGTTTTCAGGCCCTATAGCGGCGTTTTTAAGCCCCCATACCAGGTTAAGGGGCCCTATAGTGACGTTTTCGGGCCCTATAGCGGCGTTTTTTCTGCAAAATTTTTTTTATAAGTCCCCATAACAGGTTCAAGGGGCCCTATAGTGGCGTTTTTAAGCCCTATAGTGACGTTTTTGGGCCCTATAGCGGCGTTTTCCTGCAAAATTTTTTTATAAATCCTATAACAGGTTCAAGGGCCCTATAGTGGCGTTTTTAAGCCCTATAGTGACGTTTTCGGGCCCTATAGCGGCGTTTTTTTTTAGAAGATGTTTGACCAGTAAAAAACATGGTACTCGAGCTCACCAAGCTCGAGTACCAGAAAAAGTGGTATTTCCCTAATTATTTCCGAAACAGTGCTCTGTTGCTAAATATTTCAAAAAAACATGCTAATGGGCCATTTTGGCCCCTAAAATTTAGCCCGTCATCATCTTCAGAAGTCTAGCCCATCACTAGAGAAAGTACACACGTCAAGGTTTTCTTATCCAAGGAAACATGAAGAACTTAAAAATCTAACATGAATAATTAGAATTCTCACATAATAAAGACTTTAAACCTAATGAGAACACTAAAAATAGATAAAATACTCACAAAGGATTTCTAACCTATAAAAGCTCTTATAGCTAGTAAGAGCATCAGTATTTGGGCTACTGAATGGTAAAATGTGGTATATTTTAGCATTAAATCACAAATAACATGTATTACCTGGACTTCTAATTGCAAAAATTTTTACAATAGTGCTACAGTATTGTCTTACTTTTATGACGGTACTGTAGCATGTTGTATAATATTATATTATTTTTTCCTCTCTTTGTCAGCCATTCAGTTCTACTTCTTCCTTTCTTTTATTTTTTTCTCTAATTCTCTCTCTCTCTCTCTCTCTCTCTCTCTCTCTCTCTCTCTCTCTCTCTCTCTCTCTCTCTCAAAGCTTGTTAGCGGAGTTGAGTTGGATTCGGAGTGGTCACGGCATGGCGATCGGCGTGGTCACAGCATGGTCACGGCGTAGTGGAGATTGGTGTGTTCACAGCGTAATGAGTGGGTTCTAATGGGGTTTGGGTTGGATTCAGATTCCGATGAAGTTGTTTGATTTTTCTCAATACCAACTTCATCAAACTCCTTATCTATCAAATGTAGTAATATGCCTGCATTTGGAGGTCAGGAGGTGCATTTCATCATGCAATTACTAACAAAAGTTTTTGTAATCAAGAAGTTATATATAGAAGGTCAAATATTTCATAATGAGATCACATTTTCAAAGCATGTTACATGTCTACGGATGATTAGTGAGTTACTGGAAATTTAATTATGGTAGTGTCATTTTGAATACATCCTATATAATTCAAACTATGACCCGTCTATATTTAAATCTTTATTTAATTGCAATATTAATTTATATTTGATTGCATTTAATATTATTAGAACTTCAGAAATATCCTATTAGGCATATGCAATTGAGAGATAATGAGTGGGTTCCAGTTAACTCAACTGGTAAGAGATATAGGATTCAATCTTCGCCTATACTAAAAACTAATTAGTGTCTTGGTCTAATAATAAAGAACTATTATCAAGAACGAAAAAAAATGAATATATTTAGTCGAGGTTGCACAATCGATAAAAAATTGAAATAGAGAGAAGAGAATGAATATATTTAGTTGAGGTTGCACAATCAATAAAAAATTGAAATAACTACTTTTAATTGTCTAGTGATTAAGTGTGCATTTGGATTAATATTTTTATTAAAAAAAATTTGTTCATCTGTTGAAATTGGCAAAAGTGTAATTATACTTTGTATATTCAATATGAACAAAATAAAAATAAAAGAAAAGTCCATAATAATTATTTCTTAATACATTTTCATTTAATCATCTAGTAAAATAGAACTTGAAGTTTTTTTATTTTTTATTTTTTTATATATTATAAAATCATTTATGATTGATTTTGTATAATTTCGCAACGATTTCCCTATACAGTACTTAACTTCGTTAACAAATCATTTTCCATCTTATTGTGAAATCTACTTTTGCCAAGATTCATAAGTAAAAAAAGTCAAATATTAAAGTTAACTTTCCTATAATCTATAATTCAAATAAATTTTTATATTTTATATGTCCAATATTATTCTACTAAATATAACTTATTAGTGTTGAATGCCAAAGTAAAAGGAAAAAATAAAATTAAAAGATTCCAAACATACAAAAGGAGTTTGAAAATACACAGCCTCAATTGCTTAGCATTATGTTCTATAATATGTCCAATAGTTTTCTACGTATGGCGAAGTGAAAAAAAAAAAAAAAAACCCAAATCTGTTAGGTAAACCAAAGAGCGGCAAAATAGGAGACTATTTGGTTTAGCTGTTTCCGTAACTCAATTCTCAGTTTCCATAACTCATAACTCAAAAATGGTGGGAGTCATAGCTAAAAGTCTGTTTGGTATTACCATCACTCTGTTTCCATCACTCAATTATTTGATTTTTGAGTTATGAGTTATGGAAACTGAAAACAGCTAAGGGGTGTTTGGTTTGCCAATTTCCATAACTCATAACTCAGTTTCCATAACTCATAACTCAAAAATAGTGGGACTCATAGCTAAAAGTCAGTTTGGTATCACTATCACTCTGTTTCCATCACTCAATTCTCTGATTTTTGAGTGATGTGTTTTCAGTTTCCAAAACTCATAACTCAAAGGCATTTTTGTAAATAACGTTACATTCCTTTTTGTAAATAACGTTACATTCCTGGTCCCACAGTCAGAACCCATACACGTGAAAGTGCTCTTTTTGATGCAGTCTTCAACGGCTCTCTTCAGCTTGTCATCTCAGACTTCTCTCTTTAGTAAAACAGAACTCCCTCGTCAAAAAACTTCTCTCATCTCCATTCCTCATCTCAAACTTCTCTCATCTCACTGCCTTCACCTCCTCACACAGCGGTTCACTGATCTGAGCTCAGCCAGACCGCGACGCTGTGTCATGGACAGACCTCTTTCTCAGCCCTTTCTCAGCTTTTTCCGAAGGTATTCTTTACATTTGAGCTATTTTATATACTGATTTGTTGTATTTAGCAAGGTATTTCGCATCTTTGGACATCGAATTAGCTACAATGGTGATGAGAAGCTTGCTTTTCTGTTTTTTTTCCCTCCTTTTTTTTCTTTGTTTGTAAGAAGCAGAGTTTTCGCATCTGATTCGAACCATTACCCTATAGATGCGGACCAAATCACCCATGTTAGTTTTCTTTTTTTTTTCGCTGGATTTGTATGGCTTTTGGGTGTTAGGTTTTGTGTTATAGGGCTTTGATTTTTTCAACAGGAACTGGGTTTATTATTTTATTGTTAGAACTTATTGGCTCTGTTGTTTTAAGTAAATTTTTGCCAAAATGGAGAAATGGGTTATCATTCCAGACATGTGGATTAGCTTGCCATTGTGGTCTTCTCCAAGTTATAAGAGCAGCTACATGACTATTAACTGAGTTATGATATTAAAGCAGATGCACATGTTGATTTTTTTATTTTGTGGGTTTTATGGGATTTGAACACTAGTTTTTTTAATTATCAGTTGATTTTGCTTATTCACACTTTATATTAGCAATGATATTCCATTTCTCATTAGTATTTAATTTAGATAAATTTACAAAAAATCTGCCATGGTTAATGACCAAATTGTTGATGAAACATCTGTCATCTTAGTGCAAGACGTGCATGCCTATCTGTCTCTTATTAAGGTAATCAAGTAGATGGTCTCAATTCCAGTAATGTTAAGGGTCTGTTCTAGGCATTTTGAGGAATTGTATTTCTTGGAAGCTGATTGAGTATTAGCAACAATGTGATTCCTGATGACATGGATTGGTCCATTAATAAGCATAAATTCTTATGAGAGTAAGGGAAGACTCATCCATGAGAGTAAGGGAAGACACAGCAATGCTGTGGATACATGAAAATTTATTTGGTGGGGTCATAATTTTCTGATCATTGAGATGGATGGAATGTGTGGTTGGTAATGAAAAAAATTAATATTAATTTTGAAATGGCTAGGCTCACTCTTTAGAGTTATGCAGTACAAATTAAGCAATTGGCTAGGCTGCCAGCTTTTGCACTATACAGTAGAAGGATTGTGACATTTTGTGCATGCAGCATTATTGATGCAGTTGGGGCGTGATGATTTGTATGGTTTTGAACTGTAATTAGATTGTTACAGTTCAAAGGATTGATCCGTTGTGGATTTTCAGGGTATTCTACATAATTTTCAAAAGAAAGGGGCTTTGATTCACAAATATAGTCATGTGCATTGTTTCCAGAAAAATGGTCATAGCAATATAAATTATTAACATCAGTCTTTCTTCTATATTTACCATTTCCTAATTGCAAATGTGTAACACCATTATCAACGAAAACCTCAAAATAGTATTAACAATTCCGACTAGTTGCATTGTGGGTGCAAATGGGTGCATTGAATTGTAAAGAATTGTGGTGTACAGTTTGATTGTTGTTGCATTGTAATGGCTAGTTGTATATGCTTGCTCATTGAAAAATAGCAATAATTAGTGCTTGATTGACAAATAGCATTAGTGCAGATTGTACTTAATCCCGTTAGACATTTAAGTTATTTCCTTTCCTCTTAGAAATTTGAATCTTCTATAATTCATTTGTCATATTTAAAATAGTTTTTTGGTAGCTATCTTTAGCTTCTGCATTCAAGATGTCAATATAAATCAAGCTCATGTTAATAGAGGATGATATGATTGTGATATAATTCATTTGTCATATTTAAAATAGTTTTTTGGTAGCTATCTTTAGCTTCTGCATTCAAGATGTCAATATAAATCAAGCTCATGTTAATAGAGGATGATATGATTGTGATATGATTGTGTGTGAGATGTGTGTGTTGTTCTTTAAGATGGCTGCGGAGTTGGATGCCAATTGCGAGGATGTGTTGTGTGACTCTATACTTGGACACTATATTTGTGGGAATTTGCTTTGTTTTTGTGCCAATGCGCCAATGTGGGAGGAGATAACAGACAATCTTAATGCTCCCATGGGGAAGGCCTTCACTGTGAGGCGGGTACTTAGGAGGTGGAAGCGTATTAGTACCAATTATCGCAGAGCAATGGAGGTCCGTACCATGTCTCTTCGCTATGAGGATTCCCCCGTGTCCTCTCCAAACCGATTGGCTGATAACCCGCCTCAGTAAGAGGCAGATGCGTACTCGAAGCAATTTAGTGCATGTCCCTTTTGATATACTACTGCCATATTTTGTTCCCATTATGTTCAGTAGCGTACTTTCTTATGGATTATCATGTACTTAATCATGCACTAATGTAGTTGTATTTGTGACCACTTATTCAGTTTACTAACTCATTGCTTCGATATTCCATCTTTTGTATATCTGGTCACATTGTATATATCGTAAACCTTGATGAAGGATTTATATATTACTACTGTTTCTGTGCATGCTTTTTCTTAGTGTTGATTTAACTATGGAATATTTTTCAATTTTTTACCCCTTAAACCTACCTACATGGCACATGAATCCTATAGTCCTATTAATCAATTTATTTATTTATTATCTGTGATGAGCTTATCACGTGAGATATTTGAAATAGATGGAAAATGAATCACAAGAGACGGATGAGAAAAAGTGGCCTCCCCATGTAAAACATACATTAATTGATATCATGTTGGAGGATCAACTTAAGGGTAACATGCCAAACGGTGTGTTCAAGGGTTCTACGTGGGCATCAATTAAACGTGATCTTAATGAAAGGACTGGGAAAGACTTTATCACTAAGCAAGTTCAACAGAAGCACAATAGGCTCTGACTCAAACAACGCAAGTGGAGCCAATTGCTAAGACGCATAGGGTTGGGGTGGGACCGGCAGACCTAAACAGTGACTTGTTCTGACGAGGTGTGGCAAAATGTGCTTGCGGTATGTTTATTGTTGCTTATTAATATCAAATAACTTATTGCAATTTTTTATTTATGCAATTTGCCTCCAAGTTTGTAATATATGAACTACTGTGTTTAGTGTACTAATGTTTCCAAGGACATTGTAGGGCAATCGTGGTGCAGCTAACTTAAGGAAACATGGATGCCCAGACTACCCATCATTGCAGCAGTTGTTTGCCTCTAGTACTGTGACTAGGAACCTATAGATCTCCTCAAACACTCCTCCCTTGAATAGTGACAAGGAGCGTGCCTTAGGGGAAGAGATTGCCAATGCCAATGCTGATGCAAGTGCACCCACCCATCTGGACGATGACTGTTACACCCCTAACTTTGAGAGTTTCCCGCAAAATGTGGAGGATGATGAGGTTGAGGAGGTAACCCAACGGGTGGGAAAACGTCCTGTGTAAGATGCAAGTGGCAAGGGTAAAAAGGTCTTGAAGAAAGGGGAGAGGGTAAGTGAAATGATTGTGGCTCTAAAGGAGTGCACCGCTATGACGAAGGATAGGTTCAGTGGTAAACTCAGCAAGTCTTGCTGTTCATCCGACCAATTCGCTCAATCCGCCATAGGGGATGATCCTTGTTCATTTGGCAAGGCAATGGATGTCCTGAATTCGTATGCAGATTTGACAAACAAGGCCTATATCAAGATGTCAAAGGTTTTGCAGCAAAAGGATAATAGGGTAGTGTTTATGTGTATGCTGGAACATAGGAGAAAGTCTTGGATTGAGGACATTCTAAATCCAGAGGAGGATTGAGGGATAGCAGTATTGCATTAAGACTAAAATATTATGTTTTTATGTACTATGGATTCGAGTCGTTCTATTTATTTGCCACTATTTTTTTTCGTATGGATAATATTCGGGTTTGTGTTATTTATGAACTTCGGATGATTGTATGGTTTGTGTTATATTATGTGACAGATTTGGGATGATTGTATGGTTTATGTTATATTATGTGATGGATTATTGGGATGATTGTTGATTTTTATACGTTTATTATGATGACTGTTGAATTAGGCGTTTATATATATTATACAAGATAGGTTATGCGATGTAGTTGTTATGATTATATTTTTTATAACAATTATAATCTATGGTTGATGTTATCAGTAGGATTATTTGATAGGTTTCTATTTACATAACCTACTTGAAGTGTGTGTTTGTGCTAATGTGTAGGTCACCTATGGCGTCCGGAAATGCTTGGTGGCAGGCAATCCAAGATTATGAATTCGATGATGCATACTTCAACGACGTTGGTTCCAACAATGACTGTGAAGATAATGATGATGACTGGACCGATTCAGAGTCCGAACGCGAAGAAGAAGCAGAGGTTAATTTAGTGAATCCTATAGTTAGGGAGATGTATGTGTATATGCAGCGCCATTATGATGAAGAACCAATGCGAACAAGTACGTTGACCGACAAGGCGTATATGGACGAGGTCATTGAAGGTAATTCAGCTAAGTGTTACGAGATGTTCCGTATGATGCCTGAATTACTGTTACATTTAGTGGACGAGTTGGTTTAACATGGTTACTTGCCTCCGAATGGACGAGGTAAGGTGAATGCCACTCAGGCCGTGGCCATGTTATTGTATATACTTGGACACAACACCCGTTTTAGACCTGTTGCAAACAGGTTTTAACACTCAACAGAAACCGTGTGTCGGCATTTTCGTAAGGCATTGCGGGCTGTCCACCACTATGCGAAGCATTTAATTAAACCTAATCAGAATGTCACAGGCCTTCCCGAACATCTTCAAGTGAATAAGTACTGGCCATGGTTTGAGGTACAAAACATTCCCTTAACTAACTTTGTATAAATCTGAAAATAATATGATAAATCGATATGTGCTTGCTAAGATTAACAAAAACTTTCATGTGTAGAGATGTATAGGAGCAATTGATGGAATGCACGTGAGTGCCCGACCTCCTTCAAATGCGACTTAAGCACATAGGGACCGCAAGAGCCTTATAACAACTAATGTGCTGTGTGTGTGTAACATGGACATGCAGTTTACATTTATCCATGGTGGGTGGGAAGGCAATGCGAATGACTAAAGGGTTTTCGAGGAAGCAATCAGTGACCAGAAGCATGGATTCCCATGGCCACCAACAGGTACCATACATTACTGTGACTTTAACTAAAGTTATTTTATCATCCACTTCTAAGAAGTATGTTTATAAACAACTTAATTACGTGCTAGCTGGTTTTGTGTGTGTGTAGAGTCGTACTACTTGGTGGATTCAGGTCTACCAATTGGCACTAGTTTTCTCCCCCCGCACAAGTCAACTAAGTACCATGCGTAGGAATTTCACTCAAGCAGTAGACGGATAACATCAAAGAAAGAGTTGTACAACTACAGGCACTCGTCCTTGCGGATGGTCATTGAGCGGTCTTTCAAAGTGCTGAAGGCCCGTTTCCCGATTTTGAATTCAATGCCAAACTTCAAGCTACATAGGCAGCGTTACGTGGTTATTGTGTGCTGTGCTCTACACAATTTCATACGTATGAATAATCGGAGTGATGAATTGTTCAGAACAATAGGGGAGAGTGTTGGCGAAGAACGTGTGACCAATAGCGAAAGCAGTGGCAATGTCGAAGCATCAACAAGCCCAACGACCCAAAGGCATGTACTAGAAATGTCAAGTGCATCAAAGAGAGCAATGGGCGAATTTAGGGACAATATCACTAACACAATGTGGAATGATTATATTGCCCGTGGCAATGTGAGATGATTATATATTTAAAAATCTATTGACATGTAAGACTACATTTCTAGTACATTTGTGAACACTCTCTGTATGATTTCGATCAAAACTCATTTGTATGGTTCGAAATCATTTTTTAATTTTGAAAAGTCTTGGGATGATTGGAAATAGGTTGATTTTATTCTCCTAATTGTGATGACATGTTCACTTCACCCCTTCTATCTATTGTCAATAGATCTATTATTTAAATTTCTTAAAATGATTTTGTTCACATATTCTTATATTTAATAAATAGTAAGCTATATATTACATGGTTATAAACAAATTATATTATTTATTTTTATTTTTTGTAATCTCCTTTTTGCTAAGTTTTAAAAAATATTTTTCATACTTGAGCTATAGATCATGATATTCACATTCTTATTTGCGAATGATATAACATATCAGGAGTTTCTCTAAGTTTTTCTTTAAAGGCTTTATCAAAAAAGTTTTTCTTTAACGGACTAATTTTTTTATACTAGTATTTTGTTTGTAATAAGTAATTTATTCTTTTGAAACATATTACAAACCTAACATATATATATATAGTGCACTTTTTCTTTTTCTTTTTTAGATAATAATAGATTCTTAATTTTTATTTTGTTTAAGAGTGTAGATTTTTTTTTGATAAACATGTAGATTTTTATTAATAGTACACTTATTATCCTGGTACAGCCAAATACAACACAACTGAACCAAGCACAATTTATTCTGCTTGCCCTGTTTTTATTCATATTAATGCTTAAATATACTAACAACGCAATTGAATCATAAACAATAGGAATGGCAAAAAATCAGAATGCTACCAGAATGTCTACCATTACAAAACAGCAATTATATGTATACGAATCATACAATAAGTTTGTCATTCAACACATACAATTGCCAGGTCGAACACCTACACTAAAAGGCATCCCAACATGTACAATACATTTCCAAACCACTAATAAAAATTAAAAAGGTCATGGCAGACGCATTTGCCGTAATCAACCTCCCTATTACCTAGTGAAAATATAATAAACACCACAATTGCCAACCATGACATAAGTAGAGCAACTTGATATTTAAGTGCTCGCACATTGGCCATACGAAGGGAAACCCTTGCTTTTTCAGCACTACGCTTTGCTACTCCTTCCTTGTGGATAGGTCTGCTATCACTGCACGGGCTTCCATCTCATTGTTTTTTGCCATAGCTGCCTCGACCTTAAGCCTAGTAAATTTCGTAATGACAATCGGTGCTGTTTCAGCTCCACGCCTACATGGGATGCCATCCAGCCATTTAAAGGACTTACAATGTTCGTCACTGCCCTGCATATTAAACAAAGCTGGTAAGTACATGAGCTGAGGAGCATAGCAACTTTAACCATGAAACAACAATGATAGTAAGCGCGCAGTTGATACTTACAGGCTTCCAATGTCTACAACCATAAAACCGTCTACCAAAATTATTGAGCTGCAAAGATGTCCGCAACACGCACTAATCCATGTCACACACATGCCCCCTATAATTGGAGTTATAGCTACTGGCACTTGCCTCTGACATTGTGGTGAATCGTCCAGCCCTACAAGGCATATTCACTATCATTCAACACATAGCCAACCATGTACTAAAAGTTTTCATCAACATGTATGCAGTAAGAGATGACAGTAATGCAGATTTTATATCCTATTTTGGTCAATGACACTAGTGCAGATTGTAGTCTTGCTATAGTTTTATTTTTGTTTTTAAGTTTAGCTTATTATCACACCCTTGAATTTAGAAAGAATGCCTGCAAATTCTGACCAGACCAGCCCAGCCAGCCTGCCCTTCTTTGCCTGTTATGAACTTATGTTGTTTGGGTGTTTATTTTTAGGATGAGTGCTACACTTAATAAGATATGAAAATTTAAAGGCATTTCTTCAAATAAAGAGGTACAGTGGTGCCTATAAAGTTACAATATTAATCAAATCCTTTATTGCAAATCCAATGCTTCAAATCAACTCCAATTAGATACATGAATTCAGGTAAGTAAAGAGTTACCAATTCGATTGACATGCAAGATGTAACAATAGAATTAACCAATGACATGAGATTCTGGCTTTCTTGATTTCAAAGCAGTATCCGATTCTTGCAAACTAAACATATGATTCACATCCATACAAACATACAATCTTGCTTTGGTTGGACTTTAGAAATTCTCTTAAGTCAGGTTGGACTTAATTTCAACGATATTTTTAGACATGTTGAAAAGAGGGTGGAGCAAAAACATGTCACCAATGCTAGAAAAACTTTGACAAGACATCCTAAATGATATTTTTAGCTAAATAATGGATTATGCAGTATTTGAGGGAATGAAAGCAGAACGAGTAAGCTTTAATATGCAATAGGGCATACCTTCAAAATATTGACAAGATGTGTCTTAGTGTTATCTTGATACTTGCAGGTGAAGTTCACAGCTGATGAGCTTCGCAGAATTATGGACTACAAACATAACATTTGTAACATGTCTATCATTGCCCATGTTGATCATGGTATGAGGTTTCATGCATATTTTGCTTCTTATTTTATAACCTGGATGCATGGTGCCCCATTCAGGGCATGCTGCATGTTGATCAATGGTATGAGGTTTCACACATATTTTACTCATGTTGATTCATGGGACTCTGTCAATGAAGTAAATTGTGTTTATGTTTTTCTGTCATTAATAGCAGTAAAAGTTGTGTAGTGGTGACACATTAGGGATGTATTGCATATTGTGCATATGTTAATGGCATTTTCATGTTCTGCGTATATGTATGGCATATGAATCTAATTACAGTATCCTTAAAGTTTTTTTTTTCCCCTTGGTCTTTTCACGCATCTTATACCAGTTCCTGGTCCTAAATTCCCTTAGATGTTTGTGAATTTGCTCTTATTATGTCTTCAATGATGGTTCATGGTTGGCATAAATTGCTATACTTATAAGTGTAGGCTTAGCAATATCAAAAAGTACCAACTCTACAACTAACCATGAAATGACAACTAAAACTAGAGACAGCTTAACCATGAAATGACAACTAAAATTAGGAGCAACTTAACTATGAACTGTACTCTCTAAGCATACTTTCCCCTAAAACTGAAATCATCAATTTCATTTTAAAAAATGAAAAATGAACAGGGGGACGAGGGTGGTCTCCAAGGGTTTCACTTTCATGTTGAATAAGTATCCTATATTCAGCATTACTTTTCAGCACTTCTTTCACATAGCAGTAAAATTGAATGTTGCAGTTCAAAGAGATAATTGTTTCTCAAAATTTTTTAAAAACAAATGTTCAAAGAGATAAAGAACGCATGTCAAATATATGTCTAAAATATTATATACTAACAATTATCATCTTTTACCCAAACAAAACTCTCTGACCTCAGCAGACCCATGGATTATAGTTGAAAGCAGAGGGAAATCACCCATCATAATAAGCAAAAGACAGAGGTCTCAAAAGACAAAGGTCTTACAATCTTCATATTAAAAAAAACCTAACATACGAATGTTCAAATCCAAGCAGAGTATTCACAGCATTTGATTGTTCAAATCCAATTTACAAGATCTGCAGTAAAATATTTATGAAATATAAAGGCAAAATCATGAGAACAGAGAGAAATTTAGTGCATGTACCAACAGAGGGCTCACGAGTTTCTCTTCAGCAGACCCACAGTGCCGCGATGGGTTTACAAGTTGAAGGTGAGGAAGATGAGCAACGTCGGATACCTGGGTTGTGTTTAGAGTTGGGAGTCTAGAATTCCTTCGTGTGAGTTTTCTGGAGTTCGAGATGAGGGAGGGATCTAACGTAGTGGAGGCAGGGAAGTGAGGGGCAACGAGATCCTTAAGCCAGGTCCAAATGCTGAGAGGAATTGGGGTATTGTGCAAACAGGTTTGAGATAAGGAAGATGAGCATCACTCCGATTTATGATGCTGGGCTTTTGCACAGTTTGATTTTGATAATTTTGCCAATTTTGGGTTTCTGGATGTTGGGGACCGTTTTGGGGTGGAAAGGGCATGAAGAGAGAGAGAGAGAGAGAGAGAGAGAGAGATTGATGACCGTTTTGTACAGTAGATTTGTAATTGATATTTGTGGGACCCAGTGAGTTGACATAAAGGTGAGTGATGGAATTGAAAAACTCACTGAGATATTTCACCCAAACAAGCCATAAACAAAGTTATAAGAAATTGGGTATTTTTGAGTGATAAGTGATGAGTGATGAAAATTGAGTGATGAATTTTGAGTGATGGGAAAAAACAAACCAAACAAGGCCACTGTTTTCAGTTTCCATAACTCATAACTCAATGACAATATTGTAATTAAACATACATAAGGGACTCACAGCTGCAACTTTTGACCATCTTTTGACTTTTTTTTTCCTGGGTTGGCTGTTCGGTTTTTTTTTTTTTTTTTTTTTCACTGGGTTCAGTGAGTTTGGATACTGGAAAAAAAAAAATGAAAAAGCTACACCAGTGGCAGTTATAGGGCCCACAAATAGTGTGAAAAATATTGAGTGATGGGAAGTGAGTGATGGTGCCAAACAAACATGATATTTTAGAGTGATGAGTGATGAGTGATGAGTTATGAGTGGTGAGTGATGAAAATTGAGTGACCAAAAAAATGAATCCAAACAGCCCCTAAATCTCAAAGTCCCAAACTATTAATTTTGGACAACAAACAACTAAACTGTCAAACACATAATCACTTGAATTTAAAAAAAAAAAAAAAAAAAAAAAAAATCAAACACACAATCATTTGACTTGGAAAAAAAACAAAAAACAAAATGATACTAGTAACAAATAGTGTTTTTTTTAATAAATAAATAATTTTTAGTTTATTTATTTATTTATTTTTGTAAAAAGTGGTTTATGTTTTGGTAGGATCATTTGGCCACAGTCCCACAGGAATGGTTGGATGATCAGTTTATTTTTTTTGAGAAATAAATTCAATCTATAAATTTTCAATTGTCAGATTTGAGATTTGGACTAAAATGAAACCGTTAGCTAATTCTTTTTATTTTTTATGAACAAGCTGTTAGCTAATTCTATTCTTTTCCGTTCCAACATCTTCCTTATATTTCCAAAAGATTTTTTTATTCCAAGAGACCAATCTATTGCTGCAATTATGAATTTTAAGGAGAGTCTTCAGTCTTGTCCATGCTTATAAGCCGCTCTGTTCCATGCTTCCTTAACAAATTAACAATATCTCCACAATGCTCATCCTTCAGCCAAACGGAATCAAAACGAAAGGATGTATTTTTTCGATAGGACCTCAAATTCTCGTTATATGAAACTAGCCAAAGGGGTTTATGATTGGAAGTTGACACATACAGATGATGCACCCGTCTATATTAAAAAAATAGGACAATTATTGCCTTATATTGTACATTCTATTAATATAAGATTTGCATTATAGATTAAACAAATGTGTGCAATATAGTGTATACTTTTATGCAAATGTGTACAATAATAATTTTTCTTAAAAAAAATTATTAATGTCTTGAATCTTGATATGATAATAAAATAATCCTCATAAAACAATCATCGCAGACGTTTTAATATAAAAACTAAAATCTACAACTGGAACCATTATGGCCTGCGTATATTTAATCTGAAAACTAAAATACAGTATACTGCAGGTTCATTGTTTATATTTGTAGCTTAACTGATTGCGGTAGGTACATTTTAGCGCTTTCAAAATATTTAGACCCTGTTTGGTAGAGTTGTTAAACAACTCATTTTTAGTTTTTAAACAATATTACACACATTTTCATATACTTTTTTACCCACACGTATTTCAAAAAATTACAAACAACATTACTCAAACTCCTCTACCAAACAGGCCCTTATGTTCTTGCGTTATAACTATCTAATCATTAAAACTAAAAGGCGTAAATGCACTTTTGGTCCCTACATTTTGGGTAATTTCTCGATTTGGTTCCTAAACTGATTTTGCTCCTAGATCAATCTTTGAAATTAGAAAATTGATTTTATTTTGGTCCATGCCGTCAACTCACTAACAAAAAATATATACGTGGAAAACGGTGTGTCCTACTTGCTGACATGACGCTGACGCAGATATTAAAATATTATTAAAAAAACTTATTTAGCATTTTTGAAATGCCATGTCAGATTTAAATTAATAAAAAATTAAAACAAAAAATCCAGGTCAGAAATTTTAAAATAAATAAACATTAATTTAATTAAATTAAGGAAAAAAAAGCTTTTTCAGTTTACAAAATTGAGTTAAAAAAATTTTTATCTAATTTTTTTTAATCTGAAATCTAATTTTTTTATTTTTTTTTTTCCTTTCAGAAGAACATATTCATGTCTTTTGTGTTCTTCCTCATACTATGATTCATATTCTTAGCAAATTAATATTTATTTTCTTATCATTTTCGGTTTCTTTCTTGTGCTTTCTTTATAACTAAATACATCAAAACAAAATAAATTAATTGAATGTCTTTCTTGTCTTTTTTTTTTTTTTTTTTTAATTCCTTCCATTGTTTTTTTAAAACGTGTTCTTGTTCTTTGTGTTCTTCCCCAAATCAATCTCCAAAGCAAAGAACCAAACCCCAAACCCATATCTCCAACAATCAATTCCATAAACCCAAGCAACCAGTAAAGCACCACCACCGAATCAATCTTCCTAAATCTTCCAAAATTTCCCAGCTACCAACAAAGCCTTAACATCAAATCCACAAAAATCCTACGCTAAAAACTTCCAAATCAACCTTATGGCCTGTTTGGAAGTTTAGAGAGGGAGGAGAGTAGAGGGGAGTAGAGGGGTGGGGAGGAGAGTAGAGGGGAATGGTTCCCCTCCATCTTGTTTGGATATTTTTAAAATTAGTAAGTGAGAAAGGAGTAATTAGTCATTCCCCTTACTTGGATATTTTAAAAATTAGGATGGAGAGGAGAGAAAATTATTAAAATAGACAAATTTACCGCTATTTGAAAATGGACTTGCAACATTGGTCTATTATTAATTTAGAAAGGGTAAATTAGGAAATTTATCTAGTTAATAATTTATCTACTTTACTCTCCCTCCAAATCTCTCCAATTTGGGGGAATTAAAAATGAGGGGTTAAAGGTGGTTGAAACCCCTCCAAACTCCTTCAAACTCCTTCCCCTCCTTCCTTAAAAAACTTCCAAATAAGGTAATTGAATTACTCTCCCTCTCTTTACTCTACTCCTCCTCCTTTTTTAAACTTCCAAACAAGCCATTAGAGAGAGAGGAAAAGAGTGAGGGTGAGGTAGAGAGAGGTGTGAGAACCACTGATCTAGGCTTCACAACAACAAAAAACCACCACCGATTTGGGCCACGACAACACAGCACCACTGCCAATCTGGGCCACAACAACACAGCTCAACACAACATAGCACACCTATCGTCTTGGTGAACACAGCACACTCGCCACCCAAATCGACTCACCACCCTAACCGACTCCACTGCCTTCATTAAGAGAGCTATTTTTGGATTCTCCAAGAAACCCAAAAACTCAGTGGCTTCAAACCCAAAAGCTCGATTGCTTCAAGAAACCCAGAAACTCAAAAACTCCAAAAAACCCAAAAACTCAGTTTCTCCAGGATTCAGATTCTCTAGGAAAGCCAAAAACTCGCCGACTCCAAACTGATCCACCACCCAAACCCTCTCTGGCATCTACTCATTGGTTCTCTCGATCGATTTGTATCTCCCTCTCCCTCATGTTCTTAATCTCCTCTGCCCTCTTTCTCTCTCGGTCGGGTTAGGGTAGGGATTTTGGGATGGTTGTTTTGATTTTGGGATGGTTCTCTGGCCATGGGTGGTTTGGGTTTGGAGCAGATGAAAAAGAAATCGGAGAGATAGAAACTCAATTTTGATTTGGGTTGGGGTTCATGGGATTTTTTGTGATAGGAACTCAATTTTTTAAATTGAAAAAGTTTTTTTTTCTCAATTTAATTAAATTAATGTTTATTTATTTATTTATTTTAAAATTTCTTACCTGGATTTTTCGTTTTAATTTTTTATTAATTTAAATCTGACGTGGTATTTCAAAAATGCTAAATAAGTTTTTTTAATAATATTTTAATATCCATGTCAGCAAGTAGGACACGCCGTTTGCCACGTATGTATTTTCTATTAGTGGGTTGACGGCAGATACTAAAATAAAATCAATTTTCTAATTTCAGGGACTGAACTAGGAACAAAATCAGTTTAGAGATCAAATCGAAAAATGACCCAAAATATAGGGACTAAAAGTGCATTTACGCCAAAAAAAAAAAAAAATATATTGCAATTTGCCACCAATGTGCCACTATGGCACAGTTTGGATCCACGTTTGCTCCGTTTTAAGTTTCTGCGTTTTCCTTTTTTTTTTTTTTTTTTTTTTTTTTTCACGCCTTTTCCCCCAACAAGCGGTACTGTTCATGTACGGTACATGAACAGTAGCCGCAACTTTTGACCGGTCTTCCGTATGCACTGTTCACGGACCCACAAATTTCATTTTTTTATCAATTTTTTCATTAAAAATGGGACTCATAGCACTATTCACACATTTAAAAATTATTTTGTTACAGTGTTTTCAGTTTTCAATTTCAACAAAATAAATTCTATCCAAACAGACCCCAACAATCATTCAAAACTTCTCGTAATTTTGTGAATCTGATAGTCATATGTTCACATCCCTTTAGTCAAATTGTCAAACTCAATTATACTTCATGCTCGTAATTTTGAGAATCTAACAGTCATATGTTCACATTCCTTTAGTCAAATTGTCAAACTCAAACTCAATCTAACAGTCATATGTTCACATCCCTTTAGTCAAATTGTCAAACTCAAACTCAATCTAACAGTCATATGTTCACATCCCTTTAGTCAAATTGTCAAACTCAATTATACTACATGCTTGTAATTTTGAGAATTTAGTCAAATTGTCAAACTCAATCTAACAGTCATATGTTCACGTTCCTTTAGTCAAACTGTAAAACTCAATTATACTTCTTCAATCTTCACGCGGAATCATTGCCGACCGACAGGGGTCCTTTTCTTTCCAGTTTCCACGTAGAACCATTATTGGTTTTTTTTTTTTTTTTTTTTTTGATGGGAAGAACCATTATTGGTTAATAGGACTGTTTAAGTAAAGAAAAATTCTTAGTTTACCTTGTTACTATAAAGTAAACCTATAAAAGTCCTCAATTGAATTATCACATTTATACCGACTCTCACTAACAGTCACATGTTCACATGCATATAGCAATGGAGTGTTATTAAATTTGCAATTTGTCACCAAATGTCCCAAGTACAGTTATTAAAAACTTTAATTGTTTAGTCACATAATTCAGTCACATAACTCACTTTTTGACATTATAACTCATATTTTAGAAACTGAAAAGACCAAAATTCTATTTTCAATTTCCATAATCACCACTTAAATTTGTTAGTTTTGAGTGATAGAAACATCTCAAAAACCAAGTCAGACAAAATTTTTTCGGTGCAACCACGCGTTTTGGAAACTCGGTAGTGAAAACTGTGATCTTCTTTGTAAAACTAAACAGTAAACAGTCATGTTCAAATGGTCATTTGTAAAACTCAAATATACTTCTTTATTCTTCATGCGGAATCATCATCATCAATCAGTGCTCTTCTTTCCACGTGAAAGCGAAATTGAGCAGTGTTGCCATTACAAAACTTTTAATCTTCTTTCTTTCTTTCTTTCTTTCTACCACATTTCATCCTTTTTTTTCTCAGCTTTCTTGTCTATCTCTCAGTGCTTTCTTTCACCCAACAAGAAGAAATGGCCGATGCAATCCTGTATGGCGTTGTGCAGAAGATCATTGAAAGCTTGGGCTCCTGCACTTTCCAACAGGTTGGATCTATCTGTGGTTTCAAAGATGTACTCGAAAAAATGTCAAAAACTGTTTCCACCATTCAAGCTGTTCTTGAGGATGCAGAGGACCAGCAGGTCCAGAGCAGTCAAGTCAGGGACTGGCTTACGAAGCTCAGAGATGCAGTTTTTGATGCAGATGACTTGTTGAGCGAGTTCTCCACTCATGTGTTGCGGCAAAATGTGATGGGTGGTAGTAAAATGACAAAGAAGGTACGCGTTTTCTTTTCTAGCTCAAATCAACTTGCTTTTGGTTTTAAGATGGCTCGCAAAATAAAGGCTATGAGGGAGAGGCTTAATGATATAGCAGAGGATAGGAAAAATTTCCAGTTGGTAGAGCGTCCTTTAGGTACAGCAGTTGTGACTAGGAAGAGGGACCAGACTCACTCATTTGTACGTGAAGAAGACGTTATCGGGAGAGAGGAGGATAAGAAGGCCATCATAGGTCAATTGTTGGACTTCGATGTGGGGGAGAACGTTTCGTTCATATCCATAGTAGGAATTGGGGGGCTAGGGAAGACCACACTTGTTCAATATATATACAATGATGAGAAGGTCAAGGCTTATTTTAAGTTGCAGATGTGGGTGTGTGTCTCTGATGACTTTGAAGTGAAAACAATTGTTGAAAAGATACTTGCTTCCGCAACCGGTGAAAAACCTCAAAACCTTGAAATGGATCAATTACAAAATAAACTTCGTGAAAAGCTCAGCCAATATAAGTACTTACTTGTATTGGATGATGTTTGGAACGAGGACAAAAAAATTTGGTGTGATTTGAAAACACTTCTATTGGATGGCTTAAAGGGGAGTAAGGTGGTGATAACCACACGGACCAACTTGGTTGCAGATATTACCAGTACAATCTCACCTTATCTTTTAAAAGGCCTATCAAAAGATCAATCTTGGTCATTATTGAAACAAACGGCATTTGAAGAAAAGCAAGATACCATCAATCCTAACTTTGAAGCAATTGGAAGAGGCATTGTAGAAAAATGTTGTGGTGTGCCTCTTGCTATAAAGGCAATAGGAAGAGTATTATACTACAAAAAAACAGAATCTGAATGGTCATATATTAAGGATAATGAACTCAAAAATGTAATTAAGCTAAAGGATGATATTTTCCCTATTTTAAAATTGAGTTACGATCATCTCCCACCACATTTAAAGTGTTGTTTCGCATATTGTTCGTTGTTTCCCAAAGATTATTTGATTGAGAAGTTGACATTGATACGATTATGGATAGCACAAGGATTTATCCAATCACAAGAAGAGAACTTACGATTAGAGGATATTGCCAATGAGTACTTCGAGGATCTATTGTGGAGGTCCTTCTTCCAAGTAGTAGAAGAAGACAAAGGCATGTTCATGAACTTTAAAATGCATGACTTAATCCACGATCTTGCACAATCGATTTCAAGTATTGAGTGTACATTGGTTAATTCTAATGCAAAACATGTCAACGAAAAAGTTCGTCATATATCATTCCCATGTTACAATGATTCATTCTTTGGAGAGAATTTAAACTCGTTGGTTAAAGCAAACAAGATACGAACATTCATTTTGACATCCTATGAATTGAACCATCAAGTGGAAGAATCAACTCTCAGAAAACTTATTTCTACTTTTGGATATATCCGTGCATTAGATCTACACGGCTTAAAAATTAAGACGTTGCCAAATATCATAGGTAAGTTGATGCATCTAAAGTACCTTGACCTTTCCAAGAATGATATTGAGGTTCTCCCTGGTTCTATTACGAGATTGGTGAATCTGCACACATTGATACTACAATATTGTTTTAAACTTAAGGAGTTACCAACAGACATTCAAAAATTGGTCAACCTCAAGCATCTTGATATAAATTCATGTTCCAATTTGACTCATATGCCATATGGAGTTGGGCAGTTGACTTCTCTTCAAACATTATCCTTATTTGTTGTTAGTAAGGACCCCATAGGTTCCTCCAAGCACTGTTGTGGACTAGCAGAATTGAACAAGCTAAATGATTTGAGAGGAAAAATAGAGATTAAAAATTTGAAATTGGTGAAAGATGCTATCTTAGAAACAGAGGCTACGTACTTGAAGGAGAAGCAGCATCTCAGTGACTTGTCATTAAGTTGGAATTCTAGGGTTGATGATGTTATCAATGTTGGTGATGATGAAAATTTGTTAGATGGCCTACAACCCCCCAAAAATTTAAGATATTTGACTGTAGGACGGTACGGGGGTGTGAGATTTTCAATTTGGCTTTCTTCGCTAAAAAATCTTACTGAATTATATATACACTTCTGCAAGAAATGCCAACATTTGCCACCATTGTATCAACTCCCCTCTCTTCGAAATATATCTCTTTGGGGAATGCATAGTCTAGAGTACATATCAGACTTGGATATCACCAATGAAGTCTCTGCTTCATCATTGACAACATTTTTCCCATCCCTAGAGTCACTTACGCTAAAATATTGTCCTAATCTAAAGGGATGGTGGAAGAGGGATATTGTTGATAACGGCGATGCAACAATAATGACATCCACATCATCATGGAGTCATCAATATCACCAACGCATGTCACTGCCTTCCTTTCCCTGTCTTTTTGACTTGTATATATCTGATTGTAGTAAGTTGACTTCCATGCCGCTGTTTCCATATCTCGAAGAACAGCTTTATTTGGATAGGGTTAGCTGGAAGGCATTGCAACAAACAATGGCGATGAAGATGAATACGGCAGGAGCTTCTTCACTTCCCTCCTCCATCCCTCCTCTCTCCAAATTAAGGAAATTGGTTTTGGACAGGATGCTAGACAAAGATCCTCTGCCAGAGGAGTGGCTTCAAAACCTAACTTCTCTTGAGAAATTAATTATTTTGAGTTGCTCTACATCTTTGTCTCAAATTCTGAGACATCTCACCTCTCTTAAGGAGTTGAGCATTGAGGACTGCGAGGAAGTTGATCTATTTAGTGATGCGGACGATGATGGTACAAAATTTCAACATGTTAAGTGCCTTCAGTCTCTGTCTTTCATAAAAATTTCTAAACTCGAGTCTCTTCCTGCATATCTTCAATCCGCTACTATTCTCCGAAACCTCTCGATTGTCAAATGTCCAAGCTTGATGACTTTACCAGAATGGATCGGCAACCTCACATCACTTCAAAACCTTGAAATTAAAGATTGCCCTAATTTGACATCCCTTCCTGAAGGGATGCATCGCCTCACCTTGTTACAGTCCGTGAGGATCTATAAATGTCCCCACTTAGAGCAAAGGTGTCAGAAGGAAATTGGGGAGGATTGGAAAAAGATTGCCCACGTCCCAAAATATTCCAATAATCCTTGGATGTATTAATGATAAAGTCAAAATTCAGACTTGGCAAACGAGCTGTTGCTGTGGGACTCGTTGATATTGGAGTAACATTGTGTTGGCGAGCCTAAAATTTCTGATGTCCCAAAATATTCCAACAAATTTCGGGTTTAACTATAGATATGCTTCCACTAGGTATGTCCTTTCTACATTTCCTTTTTCAGCAATCATTGAACTTCTTTTTTACTGTTTATCTTCTTCAATGCTGATGATTTTGCAATTTATATGCAATTCCATATGCAGAATTTCAGAAGCAAACTACAAAGATGAGTCAAGGGGTTGCCCAAAATTGCTCACGTTTGGAGCGGATGCATCTGATCAAACATCAATTCTTTTCGGAATAAGTTTAATAATTGACCTCAAATCTTTATACAAACAGCAATTCCATTGTTTGTCCTCCGGCTCTTTCTTGTCCTCCAATGAGAATAAATGTTTGAGTAGACTTGAAGAAGCAATTAAAGCCTAGAAAAAGCTTGGGTCTTATAATTAGTTCTTGTTGAACGCTTTTGGCCTCTGCAATTTTCAAAATGTAAGTGTTGATTACCTCCTAATTATTTTTTTCCCCTTAATTTATAAAGATGGTCTTTCTAGATATTATGACTTGACAAGATGATTTACTTGGTTGGGTTGTTGATTTAAGTGCATAAAGCCACAAAGAGATTGACATGTGCGATGCTAGCCGCATGGTTCCTACATTCCAAGTGCTGTGCTGAAGATGAAACTTGATCTTGATCCAAGCAAAGGGGGAACTTGGAAGGCCTGAGTTCTATTTCGAATATGGAGAATATCCCGAACAGGTCATTACTACATTTGCACTTATTTTTGGATGTTGTCATGTATTGTTTATGTAATTTTTTTGTTTCAAGGTATTTATACTCACCTAAGTTATTTTACTTATTTTTTTGCGCTTATTTCATTAAGTTATTCTTTGTTTGTGACCCCTTTATTTTTTAATATCAACGACTTCTTTTCTTATTTGTTTTTTCTTTCCTTTCTTTGGTTATTAGTTCTTTGCTAATATTATAATTAATAAAAAAAAAATGCTAGGCCAAATGCTTTAGTAGACTTAAGATTTAAGGGGAGGAAATCAACAATATAGTTGACTTAAGATTTAAGGGGAGGAAATCAATTTGCTTAACTTTTTCACCTATATGATGCTTGGATGATGGCTGACAATGTACACTTCAACTCAATGGGGATAAATGGGACAAGTTATTTAATTTTGCATGCAACATTACAAGTTCCATAATCTACATGATCTTCTTCTTTTTATTGAAATTCTCAAACTTATGTTTGCTAGAATGATGTTAGAGGACCATAGCTTGGTGCTAACACTCCTACTTGTTTGAAAATAGCTTTATTTTTAGGAGGGTGATACTTGGGATGTTCAAACACTACTTTCTGGAGCATCAGTCTTTTGTTCATATCAGAATATTGCTAAGGTAAAGTTATTTAATTTTTTCTCACTATAGTTGTTTTGCTAGTTAAATAGGTTGGGGGAAAACAAAAAAAGGGACTAAAGAAATGTGTTACCTAGTTCAATTCTATCGAAAACAAGTCCCTTCTTTTCTACTAATTTCTTGTTTTTTTTGTCCTAGCTTGATAACTTTACCGGAATGGATCGGCAGCCTCACATCACTTTAAAACCTTGTAATTGACGATTGCCCCAATCTGACATCACTTCCCGAAGAAATGAGTCGCCTCACCTCTTTACAGATAATAAGCATCATTGGTAGCCCCCATTTGGAGAAAATATGCCAAAAGAATAAGATTGCTGTATGTATCAATATAACCATTGATCAGAGAGTTTTTTTTTTTCCTTTTTAAACTTTTTTTTCTTCACTTCTTATGTTTGGGAAATCTATTTGCTTTTTTCAGGTAATCTTCTCCCTTACTCCGATATGATAAATCAATCTGAATTGTTCTTGTCTATTGAAAAAGAAAAGAATAAACTCTATTGACCCATATATAGAAGCAATTGAAACCTTGGAAAAAAGCCTGGGTCTCATTATCTGGGTTTTTGAAGAAGAAGAAGAAGATTTTGAAGGGAAAGAAGTGAGAGAAGAAGAAAAGTGTAAGTACCATTATTTGTTTTTCCATTTACTTTCAAATTGGATCTGATTAATTTATTTTGATTTTAACTGTTTTTATGTAAAAAAATTGAAAATTTTGTATAAATCACTTATGGCTTTCTTTTAAAATATTATATATTTTAAACAAATATAGTTGGTGCTTGTTTTAAAACATTGGGGCTTTGCAGTTTTCAACAAATAAGTGGCGATTCCCTTCTTTTTCTTCTGTTTAAAAAAAAAAAAAAATCATTTTAGATATGATTTCTTCACGTTAAGTATTGATAAGATGATTTACGTGGTGGGTTTATTGATTTAATTCATAAACAGATTGGAAGGCTAATAAAAGAGTCCAACAACGTTTCTAGAATAAATGATAGTTGCCATTGATGATAAAGTGGGAATTCAGACTTGGCAAATGAGTTGTTTCTGTGGGACTTGCTAATGTTAGAGTAACATTGTGTTTGAAAATCATTGCAAATAACTAAATTCTTGTTCAACAACTGATATGCTTCCAATGGGTATGTACTTCTACATATTTTTTTTCGGCACTCATTGCACTTCTTTTTTTTATTCTTTATCTTCTTCAATGCTGACGTTTTTGCAATTTATATGCAATTCCATATGCAAGCACACTACAAAGAAATTAATAGGAGTTAAGGAAAACAATAAAGGGCAGCCCAAAATTGCTCACATCCTCAAGCTAATGTTGGGTGCGGATGAATTTGGTCAATCATCCATCTTTTTTGGTATAAGTTTAATAATTAATCTCAAATCTTTTTACAAACACCAATTCCATTGTTTTTCCTCTATTTCTTCTTTCTTCTTCTATTTCCTCTTTCTATTCCCTTTATTTATTTATTTATTGTCCGAATGAAAAATGTTTGAGTTGATCTGAATATGAAGAAGCAATTGAAGCCTAGAAAAAGCCTTGGCTTCATAACTGGTTCTTGTTGAACACTTTTGGGCGCTGCAATTTTCAATATTTAAGTACTGATTACCTTCTTTTTCTTTTCTTTTTTAAAATTATTTAAGATGGTCTTTCTAGATATTATGACTTGACAAGATGATTTACTTGGTTGGGTTGTTGATTTAAGTGTATAAAGCCACAAAGAGATTGACATGTGCGATGCTAGCCGCATGGTTCCTACATTCCAAGTGTTGTGCTGAAGATGAAACTTGATCTTGATCCAAGTAAAGGTGGAACTTGGAAGGCCTGAGTTCTATTTCGAATATGGAGAATATCCTGAACAGGTCATTACTACATTTGCACTTATTTTTGGATGTTGTCATGTATTGTTTATGTAATTTTTTTGTTTCAAGGTATTTATACTCACCTAAGTTATTTTACTTATTTTTTTGCGCTTATTTCATTAAGTTATTCTTTGTTTGTGACCCCTTTATTTTTTAATATCAATGACTTCTTTTCTTATTTGTTTTTTCTTTCCTTTCTTTGGTTATCAATTCTTTGCTAATATTATAATTAATAAAAACAAAATGCTAGGCCAAATGCTTTATCTTGTTTACCATATTACAGGCATGAAATAGAAAGGCTGAGCAATATCTGGCTGACTTTGGTATTCCATACACAATTATAAGGTACGGTGTTTCTATCCATTTTTATTTCGTCCGTGTCTTATGAAATACTATCAACAATATAGTTGACTTAAGATTTAAGGGGTGGAAATCAATTTGCTTGACTTTTTCACCTATATGATGCTTGGATGATGGCTGACAATGTACATTTCAACTCAATGGGGATAAATGGGACAAGTTATTTAATTTTGCATGCAACATTACAAGTTCCATAATCTACATGATCTTCTTCTTTTTATTGAAATTCTCAAACTTATGTTTGCTAGAATGATGTTAGAGGACCATAGCTTGGTGCTAACACTCCTACCTTTTTGAAAATAGCTTTATTTTTAGGAGGGTAATACTTGGGATGTTCAAACACTACCTTCTGGAGCATCAGTCTTTTGTTCATATCAGAATATTGCTAAGGTAAAGTTATTTAATTTTTTCTCACTATAGTTGTTTTCCTAGTTAAATAGGTTGGGGGAAAACAAAAAAAGGGACTAAAGAAATGTGTTACCCAGTTCAATTCTATCGTAAACAAGTCCCTTGTTTTCTACTAATTTCTTGTTTTTTTGTCCCAGCTTGATGACTTTACCAGAATGGATCAGCAGCCTCACATCACTTTAAAACCTTGTAATTGATGATTGCCCCAATCTGACATCACTTCCCGAAGAAATGAGTCGCCTCACCTCTTTATAGATAATAAGCATCATTGGTTGCCCCCATTTGGAGAAAATATGCCAAAAGGATACTGGTGAGGACTGGAATAAGATTGCTGTATGTATCAATATAACCATTGATCAGAGAGTTTTTTTTCCTTTTTAAACTTTTTTTCTTCACTTCTTATGTTTGGGAAATCTATTTGCTTTTTTCAAGTAATCTTCTCCCTTACTCCGATATGATAAATCAATCTGAATTGTTCTTGTCTATTGAAAAAGAAAAGAAAAATCTCTATTGACCCATATATGGAAGCAATTGAAACATTGGAAAAAAGCCTGGGTCTCATTATCTGAGTTTTTGAAGAAGAAGAAGAAGATTTTGAAGGGAAAGAAGTGAGAGAAGAAGAAAAGCGTAAGTATAATTATCTATTTTTCCATTTACTTTCAAATTGGATCTGATTAATTTGTTTTGATTTTAACTGTTTTTATGTAAAAAAATTGAAAATTTTGTATAAATCACTTATGGCTTTCTTTTAAAATATTAAATTTTTAAACAAATATAGTTGGTGCTTGTTTTAAAACTTTGGAGCTTTGCAATTTTCAATAACTAAGTGGTGATTCCCTTCTTTTTTTTCTTTAAAAAAAAAAAAAAATCATTTTAGATATGATTTCTTCACATGTTAAGTATAGATAAGATGATTTACGTGGTGGGTTTATTGATTTAAGTGCATAAACAGACTTGGCAAACGAGTTGTTTCTGTGGGACTTGCTAATGTTAGAGTAACATTGTGTTTGAAAATCATTGCAAATAACTAAATTCATGTTCAACAACTGATATGCTTCCAATGGGTATGTACTTTTACATATCTTTTTTAGGCACTCATTGCACTTCTTTTTTTTATTTATTTATTTATTTTTTTATTCTTTTATCTTCTTCAATGCTGATGTTTTTGCAATTTATATGCAATTCCATATGCAAGCACACTACAAAGAATTGAATGGGAGTCAAGGGAAACAATGGAGGACAGCCCAAAATTGGTCACATCCTCAAACTAATGTTGGGAGCGGATGAATTTGGTCAATCATCAATCTTTTTTGGTATAAGCTTATTACTTAATCTCAAATCTTTTTACAAACACCAATTCCATTGTTTTTCCTCCTCTATTTCTTCTTTCTTTCTTTCTTCTTCTTCATTTTTTTTTTCATGAACGAGAAATGTTTGAGTTGATTTGATATGAAGAAGAAATTGAAGCCTAGAAAAAGCCTGGGCCTCATAACTGGTTCTTGTTGAACACTTTTGGGCTCTACAATTTTCAATATTTAAGTGCAAATTACCTTCTTTTTCTTTTTTTCTTAATTTATAAAGATGGTCTTCTTAGATATTATGACTTGATAAGATGATTTACTTGGCTGGTTTATATTGATTTAAGTGCATAAAGAGATTGACATGAGGGATGCCAGCCACATAGTTCCTATAATCGAAGTGCTGTGCCAAAGATGAAACCTGATCTTGATCCAAGCAAAGGTGGAACTTGGAAGGCCTGAGTTCTATTTTGAAAATGGAGCATATTTTGAACAGGTCATTAGTACATTTGCTGGTTTTTGGATGGTGTCATGCTTTAATTTTTATTATTCTTCATATTGTTGATGTAATGTTTTTCCTTAGGTTGATTGGATTGGGCTGAAAACCAAATAGCTGCCAGTGGAGTTTTTGCTCTTCTCATTTTCACTTAGTTGAATTCAGTTTACAACATTTTTTTCTTTCTTTCTGAGTTATATGATTTATATGACAGCTAAGGCTGCGGGAGTGAAGCAAATTGCTCTATGGGTGGAACAAACCCAAGTCGACCTTTGAAATAGCTTGGGTGATGACAATATATTGGTTCGTGACCCCTTAATTTTTTAATATCAAATGACTTTTTTTTTTCTTCCCTTTCTTTGGTTATTGATTCTTTGCTAATATTATAATTAATAAAAACAAAATGCTAGGCCAAATGCTTTATCTTGTTTACTATATTACAGGTGTGGAATAGAAATATTGAGCAATATTTGGTTGACTTCGGTATTCCATACACAATTATAAGGTGCCACGTTTCCATCCATTTTTATTACCTCAATGTCATATGATACATACCATAAACAATATAGTCTACTTAAAAAGGGAGGGGGGGGGGGGGGGACACCAATTTGGTTGACCTTCTCACCTATATGATGCTTGAGTGATGGCTAACAATGGACATTTCTACTCAATGGGGATAAATGGGATAAGTTATTCAATTTTGCATCCAACATTACAAGTTCCATAATCTACATGATCTTCTTTTTATTGAAATTCTCAAACTTATGTTTGCTAGAATGATGTTATGCAACATTACAAGTTCCTACCTTTTTGAAAATAGCTTTATTTTTAGGTGGGTGATACTTGGGATGTTCAAGCACTACCATCTAGAACATCAGTCTTTTGTTCATATCAGATATTGCTAAGGTAATCAGTTATTTAATTTTTTCTCACTATAGTTGTTTTACTAGTTAAACAGGTTGGCTGTTTAAAAGTCTAAAAATTGAATGCCTCATAAAAGTAAATAAAATAACAATAGCTTGCAGTTGGGGGAAAAAAAGGGACTAAAGAAATGTGTCCCTTTTTTTATTGTAAACAAGTCTTTTGTTTTTTACTAATTTCTTGTTTTTATGTCCAACAGTGTCAGGAAATCTAGAGAGACCCTGCTGAAAATATTGTTGCAATGGGATAAACTTTGCAAGGAAAAAATGAACACAAAAGCTTTCTTTCTTCAATGATCTCTAGAAGAAGTTATTCAGAACTCATAAAAAAAAAAAAAATTGTAGTTGGGGGAAAACAAAAGGTACTAAAGAAATATGTTACCTAGTTCAATTCGATCGTAAACAGTCCCTTGTTTTCTACTAATTTCTTGTTTTTATGACCATTAGAGTGAGGAAATCTGGAAAGCTCCTGCTGAAAATATTGTTGCATTGGGAAAAAAATTGCGCAAGGAAAAAATGAATTCCAAGCTTTCTTTATCCTTTGTTCTCTAGAAGAAGTTCTGAACTCAGAAAAAGAAATTCGACTTTAGTTCAAATAGAAGGTGCTGATCCTGATATTTCACTTTTCCTCTAGAACTTTGAAATTGGCCTCCATTGATTAACTAGAGCATTGGAGAAAGATTAGGCTACTTACATTGTTGAGTTGTGAGTTTTATATTAAAGGAGTAGAAAGGATAAAATCAATCTTTTGGGAAGGAAAAGAAAGGAAAGAATTAGTGTCCATTTTGTTGTGTTGTTCTGTCATCATTCTTTTTTTTTTTTTTTTTTTACAAGTTGGAAATATCTTCTTGCCATATCAGCCATTCTCAACAATTGTGAATATAGAATGCCCCACAAATTTGTGGAGGTCAACCCAATTAGTGAGATAAATCAATTGGTCTGAATATAAGAAGGGGGAAATTGATGGTTGAAGAGGAACAACCAATCAACTCATTATATTTGATGAAGACTTGTGAAGTTTTTGATTATTGTAATAACCTCATAGAAGGGTGAAGAATTTGCTAACATAAAAACCTCCTCCTGCCTGTGTTATTCTTTCTTATTTTCCACTTGACATGGCATATTTTTGTACTAGACGGCACAGTAGTAATAATATATATAGTCATTATTAGCTTTAGTATCCTTAGGATTACGCTATGGCCTTTGACACCTTCAATGCGCTAGAACCACCATTGAGTTTTAACTTTCTCTTGGTTAACAGGTTCATATGGTTATAAGAATAAGAGTTGAAATATTGAACTAATGAATTGAGGAGGGTATACCATCCAGAACATATTCAAGTTTACAGTGTCTTTTAGGTATCATACAGAGGGTTTAGGGTTATTAATGAATTGAGGAGGGTATACTATCTAGAACATTTAGTTTTTATTTTTTATTTTTTATTTTTTTTTTATTTTTATTTTTATTTTTTATGTTTTGGATGATTTATCTACAATTTCATATTCGATATGCAGAAATATTTTGAAGCACAAAGCAAACTTTGAGAGGGTGCTAGCAGGAAACTGGGGACAATTAGTAAAATTTGCTCACCTAAATTTTGGAGGGAAGGAGCCTGTCCATCAGGTATATTTTTAATTATTTATCCTATTCTTCTTAGAAACTCTTATGCTATTTTCTTTTGATGGGAAGCATTTCAGTTGATCTCATATGCAAGGTTAATTGAGACATAGTAAAAACCTGTCCATCAGAGTTGGTGCTTATTCAATCCTTTAGGGCTGTGTAATTGTGCAACAAGTCAGCTAATGAAGCACGGTGAAATCAAGTTTACATAGCTTACAATCATAGCTTGGTTCATGAGGCGTACAAGAACAAGAGTTGAAATTATAGATGTAATGAACAATGGAGTACATACAGGACAAAATCAAGGTTATAGTGTCTCTTAGGCTCCATCCATTGGTGTCTCCTTTTCTATCATCCTTAGAGTTCTGAAATTTAAGATTCCTTCCTGGTTTTTTGTTGCATTAAAGATTCATTGGCCTTCTCCAATGAATTTGGGTTTCGTAATGATGATTATAGTTTAGAAGAAAACTATGTGAGTTAGTCTTCAACGGCATCTGCCATTTTACTGTTGTAACAATCAGAAGTGTTAAGGATTTTAAATTTGAGATTTGGCTTAACGAATAGCTGGTTGTGGCTAAATTTCTGCA
This sequence comes from Quercus robur, assembly GCF_932294415.1. Classification (NCBI taxonomy): domain Eukaryota; kingdom Viridiplantae; phylum Streptophyta; class Magnoliopsida; order Fagales; family Fagaceae; genus Quercus; species Quercus robur. Next base: position 14,118,691 of record NC_065544.1, on the reverse strand, counting down.
AAGCACAAAAAAAAAAAAAAAATATATATATATATATATATATATATTAGTGAGTCTATTTGGCACCTTAAGGTTGCCTTTTGCCTTTGAAGTCACCTTGGGTTAGGTGTTGTGCCTTAAATCAACAGACATTTTCTAGTAATTTTAAGGTACCAGGCATCATGCATCTTAGTGCATTGATAATTAGGTATATGGTTAAAAACTCTACAGAATGATGCAAATAAGATAGTGAGGAATAAAGGGAAAAAAAGGTGAAGAGAAGAGAAAAGATTGCATGAGAATCAAAAGAAGGCCTTTCTGATGTTTCAATAGGATATTAGTTACAAGAATCTTATTGTCAATTAAGTACAACCACATAAATTTGTTAATTATCCATATCTTGCATCCATAAATGGCCATACCATTTGATATAGATTTGAATATGTAGAAACAGTTTGAAGCATAGAGCAAACATTTGAAAGGGTGCTAGCAAGAAACAAGGAACATCTGCTAAAAATTGCTCACACCCCGGGGGTTGGTGGGGATGAACCGATGAACCTGTCCATTGTGTATGTGCTTAATTATTTATCCTATTCTTCTAAGAAACTCTTGGGCTATTTTCATCTGATGAGTGACATTTTACTTGATCTCATTTGCAAAACCAATTGAGGCATAGGAAAAACCTAGTGTTCTATTTGTTTAATGTCTCATTTGTAGTCGTTGTAGTACATCTTCCATTGTTATCACTATTCACAAGTGAAAATTAATTGTAGACTAATGTTATTGAAAGAGGTTGTATTTGATATGGAAGAAGAGTACATATATTAAACTTGTATGCTGGATTTACGGTCCTTCACTATTATGATTCTAGTGTCCCGCATGGATTAAGCGTGAGCGTAACCATGTGTATATAAGTTCTTGGGCACTCTCCCCTTACAAGTCGGTTTTCAAGGGTGAGCTCTACATATGGGTTTTTATCAATCGCTTTTGAACATGTACTTATGCATTGGCATGTTATGGCTTTGTAGACTCCTATCTGATGGTGAGCATTGTGTGGTATGTTTGGTTCATCTGATTTGTATTCTTTTAGGTTTATTTATAAACTATTGATCTCTCTCTCTCTCTCTCTCTCTGCATGGTGGTGACCTTCAAGTTTATGTTAAGTAATTATTATTGTTTGTTCATAATTTTGAGACCAGTTTTTCTTCTTATAATCTTATGTCCTCCAGTTTGTGATCAGATTGAAATTTAGTCTTTGGTTAATAATCTTAACTCTAATGTAGTCATCTCCTATATATTACTGTAGGAAATTTTAGCTTTACAAGATAACTTGCATTGAAATATGCCAGAGTTGTTATGGATTCTGTGTTCAAAAAAATATCCAAAGAAATATAACATCACCAGTGAACATTCTGTCCTTTATGCAGCTGCATAAACATGGGTGGATGCTATAATTGGATGGGAGTTCCTTTGCTATGAGTTCAAGTGCAAGATAAGCACATTATGTTACGAACTTGTAAGCATGAACTTCATTTATTTATTTAATTGATGATCATGCAATGCATTCATTTCTTTCTTCTTGGTTTGCTTGATAATTAAGATGAGTGATATATATTAGAGACCTCTCCATCTTGTTCCCCAGTGGGAGAAAGTACCACTTCATTTGAGCTACAAAAATGCAGTCATTGCATGATATAGATAAAGACACATGCATGAATAGGAAAATTTTTCATGTTTCTGTTTAAATATAGTTAGGTATGAGTAGATTTCTATTCGTTGTAATTTATCATTTTCTTTGTTTGTAAATTCCTGAATAGCATTTATTAATATTATATTTATTACAAATTTTGTAGAGAGAGATTGCATGGAGGTTTGAGATGAGAGTGAAGTTCATGTGCTATGGTTCCAAGAGCCTTCTCAAATGGGTTTTGCAATATCATTTAGTTTTGCTTGAAGACAATTTGATGATTTAATTGGTTTCAAAAATGCTATGGAAGAAGAGGGTCATGATGCTGATGAGGCAAGCTTGGGATACATGGAAGGAAGGGTGTCTTGAATTATATTCTTGAAAGTTGAAACCAGTCGCATTGATGTTAACAAGGCTTGTGGTTTGGATGGACCAGGACACTTCATTGTGTTGCTGTTGGGGGATTTGCTATTTTAGCTGAGGTTATTAAGCTCTTGTTTGGTGCTTCTGCATTTCATTTTGTTTTGTTGCATGCTGATGACTATGTACTCCATGTCCATGTTATTCTTGTTGTTTCTCACGTTAAAGTAATCATATGAAAGGAATAGAACATGTATATATCTGGAGTGGATGTTGTTTTCATTAATAATGAATTTCGGGTATGAGTAGAAATATGAGTGTGATAAATGGGAACCTCTATTTCATTTTAGTTAATGAGTGTGATAGGATATTCTCCCAAATCCTTGTTATCTAGTATCTTCCAAAATGTGGTGTATTAAAAATGCTATCTATTCTTTTGTTAGTCCAATGCTATTCTTTTCTTTTGTTTATAGGGTAAATTATTATTTTGGTCCTAATGTTTATATTGTTAAATGTGTTAGTTTAGTACTTAATTTTTTGGTATTATGTCAAAATAATCCTTATATATATATATATATATATATATATATATATGAGAAACCATTATATATTTCAGAAATGAAGGTTTAAAAAAAGTGTAAACTAATACCATATATAATTTGAACATCTTTTAAAATAAATAAAAATAAAAATTTGAACGGTGTAACTGTGATTATTTTTAATTGTACTTGTGCATATGCACCAAGCTACAAACTAGTCGTTAAATAATGGAGGACAAATGCTAAAATGGCAATTGGCGAAAAAAAAAAATTTATGCCACCTAGGACTCTACATAGATAGCCACATGACCAAAACTAAACAAACAAGAAAATGAAATAAAATAAAATTCGAGAATGTGTCTGAGTTTCTTCTCAATCATCTTCTGCTTGAATCATTCCACAACTAGTAGGTATATTACATCACAAGCCCTGTTTTTACATCACAAGCCTTGTTTTTAGGGCTCCTACATAGATAGTCACTGCAATGTATATATAGTAAGCTGGTACTAGAGTCCAGATTTACAAAAGCCATTGAAAACATCTCCTCCATGTTGATTGATTTTCTTCACATGACAAACGAGTTTGACATTTTGGTAAAATATATTGATATGTCCTCCAAGCCACTTAGGGATCCTCTATGTGCATTTCAACTTTGCTCTTCTCCAATAGCATACATTATGATCCTACACAACAAAAAAAATTTAAATAAACAAAAAATATATATTTATTAGACTATGCACAACTTAGAAACCAACACAAGTAAATGAAACCTAAAAGAAACAAATGAACACCCCCCAAACCTGGTACTTTCACCACATGATTCAAAAAAGTAGAACTTTGTGTCACATGTCATGAAAATTAATGAAAATGATCAGCATATAGAAGAAATACATAATGAAAAAATAGTTTTCTACATTTCATCAACCTCAACTGGATGAGTCACAGTAATTTTAAGTCCCAAATTTAACATTTGCTTCATTTTTAATTTCCATTAGCTTATATGAAACAATCAAGCTCACTTATTAATCATCGACTACACTACAAATACCACATTCACTACAGAAGAGCCAAGTAAATAGTTAATAATAGTAGCCCAGCCTGTTCTCCCACCAATTAGCTCACAACCATATGGTGCCAAAGTAAATTCTCATCAACGGATTCATCATAATAATATACTCAAAAAGATTAAGTTATTAGAAATGCATCAAAATAAACTAGTACTATTATCAAGAAATTTCAAACCCATCTAAAATCCTACCAAACAACCAACCCCTCTAATGGTCATATCCCTCTTAGGCATTTCATCAAACAGCTATGTAGCATTCTCAAAAAGCATTGCATTTTACATACAAAGAGCAATGAATTGGAAAAACAACCAACAATGGGCATTTTACCACAACCAAGCCTACCCAATCCACCACAACTAGCTATCAAGCCAAGAAAAAAAAAAAACATCGCACAAGGAGAATTGAAAAAATAGAGAGCAGCCAAAAAAAAAAAAAAAAAAAAAGGAAAGAGAAATGTATACCAGCGGTGAACAGCCAGTGAGACGACGGCGGAACTCCGGCACTGGAGAGAGGATACCGAGGTGGTTATGGACTTTTGGTTGGATCATCTCCCCTCTCTCTCAACGGTTCAGGTTATTCAGCTTTGGTTTTTATTCCCACGTGCCTCTCACGTGAGTTTTACCGTTAGTTTATTAGCAGAAGAATAACAGAGGTATTGATTTGGCAGGTGTCTAAAGTTCAAGGAGTAAATTGTCATTTTAAAAGAGCATAGAGAATTTGCTTCTTATTTTGCCAATTAAAACTATATTAGGACATTAATCGTTCCCCAATAATTGAACCTAGCGGGTAATGGACCTCATAATCATATATGTGATCGTAATGGGATTACCAAGGGCTCATCTAAAGCAAGCTAGTGGGAAAAATAAATAAACAATGCCACGGATACAACAAAATTCACAAAAAGATGCTATTTTTGAACCTCAAATACCAAATTAAACTAGTGGGAAAAAGAATAAACAATGGCCACAAATACAACAAAATCCATCCAAAAAAAGAAGAAGCTATTTTTAGATGCTCAAATACCAAATTTTGTTGATAATCATTTTAGGGTTTGGCTCACCTTTAGTATTTTTTTTAACTGGACATCTCTTTTTGTTTTAAATAACAATTACAAGTGGTGGTAGGTTTTAATCTTCACTTTTTATTTAGTTAGTGGGTGATGTGACAGTTTTTCATTAAAATAAAAGAAGATTCCAGTTAAAAAAAAAGTACTGGAGGTAAGTCAAACCCATCATTTTATTGGTCATTCCAACCAATAAAATGACTTTATCTATGCAAATGTGTGAATCAGCTTCCTAATCAGTATAAAAAATAAAAAATCATTAGGTGATATCACATTTGCATGAATGACTACGTTTTATTGGTTAGGAGGATAGGGAAGACCACCTCCGCAATTTTCTAGGTGGACCTAATAATTTCTCTGTCAACACTCTTATTTCCATAAAATAAGATTTTAGTCCATCCAAATTTCTTCTCTGTCCCAATTTTGTTACTCATTTCCTCCATTTGGTCTATTTTAGTCTACTTTGATATTTTACAGTCCACTTTGGTCAATTTCATTATTTGGATAAGATAATAGAGTGCACCAATATATAAACAAAGCCTAATTAACATACACGCCAGAATGCAAAACAAAAATAACAAAACAAAACTACGTGTGAACACTAAGCTGTATTTACATATAGCTAAGCTACAAGCTGTTGCACTATCAGCTAAATTCTAATATAAAGCTACTGTCATTTTTCATCTTTATTCTTCTTTCTTGTTTCACATCTCTTGTGGTCAGGTTCTTTTTTATGCACAAGTTCTTCTTCATTTCTTTTGTTTTCTTCATGAATTTGATATGCTATGTAATAGAAGTCATAGCATCTAGATGCATGGATATTGTTTCCCCCTTATGCCCTATGCCCATTGTGAGGTGGTTGTTTGTTTGATTGTTTGTTCAGAGAGAGAGAGAGAGAGAGAGAGAGAGAGAGAGAGAGAGAGAGAGAGAGAGAGAGAGAGAGAGAGAGAGAGAGAGAGAGAGAGAGAGAGAGAGAGAGATAAGCCAATTGTAACTCTATTTCACAAGCATGTTTTGCCTAGAGAATCTTATTTTCATTTGGACTATGGTCATTATGGTTGGAAAGAAATATGTTGATTTTCTGTGAGTTTATACTTTAGGAAATTAGGAACGAGTTCTTTGCGTTGTGGAAGTGCTTTTTATGGGGCCTTTTAGTTGTTCTTGGCTTTGGCCTTCAACCATAAGCCCCACACTTTGAAACCTACCATTGCTAAATGGTAAGATGAACTCATTCTCATGTCATTTATGGGTTTTAATGATTTGATTGTTGAATTGGATTTGGAATTGGATCCCCTTGTCGTGGTTTTCTTTCTCACTAAGAGCATTCTCATTAACAATTATAAAAATTTTAGCATTTACAATTTTAACTCCTCATTTTACAATATACCTGTAAGGACTCAATTCGCGACGGCCCCAAAATAGTATTGGGTTCGCACGTTGAGGGCCCAAACAAGATAATTTGTAGAGAGCGTGGGTTTGAAAGGCTAGGCCTTGGTCACCGAACGGTGGTTGGTCATGGTGTTCATACAGAATTAAACCATGTTCGTTTGAGGAGTCTTTCTCCTTGATACGGTCGGGAGGCTCTGGTTCTTGGCCTTTTTTCCCAGTTCCTTTTCCTGGACTGCTTATTTTTCCTTTTATAGTAGCTTTCACTCCCCTCCCAACGTCCACGTGTAGGTTCAACTTTCCAGGACTGATACTTGTCCCATCAGCCCATACCCAGAGTGGTTGGGGGTGGTTGTAAAAGCTGAAAAGCATTGTTTTGTCTGACGCAGAGTATTTAATGGCAGTAATGGCAGTCTTTCTTTTGTCCTTTGTCGCCATACTGTCCAGGGCTCCTTTATTTATCGATGCGGATGTGTTCGGCTCTTCCCAAAACTGTTCCCATGTCGTTCTTGTCATTTCTTTTAGGAATGCCTTGGGGATGCTGAGGACAGAATCATCCTCGACTATGTATCAAAGCTACTTGGACTTTCATTGTGTGTCCTCGGCAATTCCTCTCCTCGGCTCAGGCCTTGGGCCCTGATGTAAAGTGGGCCAGGGCCACAAATTCTCTGGCCCCAAAATAGCCCCTCAAAATCCAGCTGCCCGACCTCTTAGTCGGGGAGGAGGGTTTTGGTGATGTCGGGCCTATCTCATGGCTTGCCCAGCGTTGTCCTTCATTAATGTTGGTGTCTCTTCATCTGCCTAGAAAATGAGTTACGAGACATTCTTTTAGATTTACTCACGATGCGTTCCTGCCGTTTCCGTGTACGAGGCGCGTCTTCAATAACTTCCTTTTACGAGGCCAATCAAATCTGACGGTTATAGACGGCGTTGGGGAGTTAAATGGATACTATCTCGTTTGCAGCTCTTCTTGGAAATCTGAATGGATTAAATGCCACTAAACTTGCCTTCCATATAAGAAGCAAGGCAAGAAGTTACTTCCTTTACATAGAGACCCTTTAATCTTTCTAAAGTCTTAAACCTCCAGCTGCGCTCAAAGTTTTCCTTATCAGCGCAATCAAACCTTAGAGTGTGATATGTCTGAGGTAAAAGTGGGGGTGAAGGAACCACATCTTCTCCAGAAGCACCGTGTCCCTCTGAAGCTTAAGATGGCTCGGTCAGGACAAGGTAGGCAGAGACTCAAGATATTTTTCATCTTCCTTTAGCCAAAATTCGAAGTAGGTCTTAATCGCATCAAATTTTTGGAGCAACTAAGCTGGGGTTGCTCATCATCAGTACCATCCGCTCTCTTTCGAGCATAGCTAATATGGTACTAGCGTGATAGGAGTCAGGGTTGACGCAGGGATTAAGTATCCCTGCTTCTTCCTCTCTTCCTTCACTAGTACCTCCTTTTGCCTCCCCTTCTTCTTCTTTCCCATCACCAGATCCATCCAGGTGCTTTTACTTCTTCCTCTTCTTCTCCTCATCCATCAAAGGGGGTCACCCTCTCATACACGATCACTACTGGAGCAGAGTTTAGAAAGATTCATCGTTTTATTGTATTGTATTTTTTTTTTTTTTCTTTTGTAATTACCTTCCTATATAGGCTTGTTTAAGCCCCTCATTATACACTGTATTACTTCTTTATATTAATAAAAGTTGACGTTATTCTATTCTATGTATTCTTTCTTTTCTGTAATAGTTATGTTGTGAATGGATGTGCTATTATATGACTCCTCTCTCTTTTTTTTTTTTTTTTTTTTTTTTTTTTTTTTTTTTAATTCTGAATGATACTTAGGGCCGAAATCCCTGTTAAGAAGAAGATTTCTTTATAAGCTTATTGAAACTATTCGGCACAATAATGCCGACCTGAAAAAACGATACTTAGGGCCAAGGACCTTGTTAAGAAAAATATATTATTCCGAGCTTATTGAAACTATTCGGCACAATAATGCCGACCTGAAAAAGGTTACATACCCCAGACTAACCAAAATGACAGCTGAATGCTCGGTACTGTGTAGGAGGTAATCATCCGAGGAGGGGTGACCCAAAATGAGCTGCCCATACAGGTCGCCAAGTACTAGGGTACTTTGCCACCTTCTTAATATCCTTCCTATCCTTAGCCATTTTTGGCATCCAGTCCGAGGATTGAAGTACGATCGTACTGAACTTAAACGCTCGTTTGCATCAGTTCCCTTAGAACTGAGGATCCGAGGACAGGTCGGGATTTTCATTCCGTCTAGGACTTAATCCGACTTCTAGTATATGATCATCCCATAGGTCTGAGCAATTTAGAATTCTCCTTAAGTAGTTGGTTTCTCCATAGGTTTGAGTCCGAGGACCATGCAATACCTTGGTTTTGTCCAAAACTTAGCTTTTTAAGTAGTTGGTTTCCCCATAGGTTTGAGTCCGAGGACCATGCAATACCTTGGTTCTGTCCAAAACTTAATTTTTTAAGTAGTTGGTTTCCCCATAGGCTTGAGTCCGAGGACCATGCAATACCTTGGTTCTGTCCAAAACTTAATTTTTTAAGTAGGCGGTTTCCCCATAGGTTTGAGTCTGAGTACCATGCAATACTTTGGTTCTGTCCAAAACTTAGCTTTATAAGTAGTTGGTTTCCCCATAGGTTTGAGTCCGAGGACCATGCAATACCTTGGTTCTGTCCAAAACTTAGCTTTTTAAGTAGTTGATTTCCTCATAGGTTTGAGTTCGAGGACCATGCAATACCTTGGTTCTGTCCAAAACTTAATTTTTTAAGTAGTTGGTTTCCCCATAGGTTTGAGTTCAAGGACCATGCAATACCTTGGTTCTGTCCAAAACTTAATTTTTTAAGTAGGTGGTTTCCCCATAGGTTTGAGTTCGAGGACCATGCAATACCTTGGTTCTGTCCAAAACTTAGCTTTTTAAGTAGTTGGTTTCCCCATAGGTTTGAGTCCGAGGACCATGCAATACCTTGGTTCTGTCCAAAATTTAATTTTTTAAGTAGTTGGTTTCCCCATAGGTTTGAGTCCGAGGACCATGCAATATCTTGATTCTGTCCAAAACTTAGTTTTTTAAGTAGTTGGTTTCCCCATAGGTTTGAGTCCGAGGACCATGTAATACCTTGGTTCTGTCCAAAACTTTATTTTTTAAGTAGTTGGTTTTTCCATAGATTTGAGTCCGAGGACCATGCAATACCTTAGTTCTGCCCAAAACTTAATTTTTTAAGTAGTTGGTTTCCCTATAGGTTTGAGTCCGAGGACCATGCAATACCTTGGTTATGTCCAAAACTTAGCTTTTTAAGTAGTTGGGGAATTAGCCCCTCGGCCAAGCCGTGGGACATTGGTTTGGGGGGATTAGCCCCTCGGCCAAGCCCCTAGAACCCTTCGCGCTACTGACGCTTCGACGCATAGCCCCTAATGGAAAAGCGTAGCCTCTAACAGAACTTTATTTTAGGGCACTACAAAAGGCTGTTGGGAGTGATGGGGGGACTTTCTCGACCCACCGCCTGTGCCAATACACAAGCCTTCCCACAGACGGCGCCAATTGTAAGGACTCAATTCGCGACGGCCCCAAAATAGTATTGGGTTCGCACGTTGAGGGCCCAAACAATATAATTTGTAGAGAGCGTGGGTTTGAGAGGCTAGGCCTTGGTCACCGAACGGTGGTTGGTCATGGTGTTCATACAGAATTAAACGATGTTCGTTTGAGGAGTCTTTCTCCTCGATACGGTCTGCGAGGCTCTGGTTCTTGGCCTTTTTTCCCAGCCCCTTTTCCTGGACTGCTTATTTTTCCTTTTATAGTAGCTTTCACTCCCCTCCCAATGTCCACGTGTAGGTTCAACTTTCCAGGACTGATACTTGTCCAATCAGCCCATACCCAGAGTGGTTGGGGGTGGTTGTAAAAGCTGAAAAGTATTGCTCTGTTTGACGCAGAGTATTTAATGGCAGTAATGGCAGCCTTTCTTTTGTCTTTTGTCGCCATACTGTCCAGGGCTCCTTTATCTATCGATGCGGATGTGTTCGGCTCTTCCCAAAACTGTTCCTATGCCGTTCTTGTCATTTCTTTTAGGAATGCCTTGGGGATGCCGAGGCAGAATCATCCTCGGCTATGTATCAAAGCTACTTGGACTTTCATTGTGTGTCCTCGGCAATTCCTCTCCTCGGCTCGGGCCTTGGGCGTTGATGTAAAGTGGGCCAGGGCCCCAAATTCTCTGGCCCCGCAATACCAAACATCAAACATTCTATTTTTTTTTTTACAACTTCATTTAAATATTCTTTCTTTAATATTTTTATTCATTTTTTTTTTTTAATTTTTCACTCTCCCCTTGTCTCTCTCTCCCACTGTCTCTCCATCTTTCTCAACCCATGACACAACCCACACCCACGTCTAGCCACTGCTAGCCACCGCCACAGCCTAGCCTCACCCCAATACCAACAGCCATAACAGCCACCAAAAAACCCACCACCACCCATACCCAACTTAACCCAACCAAACCCATGACCCATCACCATCCATGGCCAAAAACTGATCACCAAAACCACACCCACAGCCAAACACCACCGCCTACAACCTCAACCCCCAACCACCAAAATCACAAAACAAAAACAAACCCAAAATCAAATCACAAACCCAAACCCAAAACCAAACCATAAAACTCATACCCACCCACCATCAACCACCACTGGTCCATCGCAAAAAACCATCAAACAAATACCCACCACCACCGACCACCACAAACCATACCCATCCAAAACCAAATCACAAACCCACCAAAATATGCCCAAATTGGAACCCAAGGCATGAGATACCCCAAAACACCAAATCCATAACCCACACAACCACTGTCGAATCTACCATCAAATCACAAACTAAAAGGAAAAAAAAAAAAAAAAACCACTGCGATAGAGATCGGCTTGGTTTGATGCTCCGGCCTGGGTTTCGTCAGAGAGAGAGAGAGAGAGAAAGAGAGAGAGAAATGGTTGGAGGCTCAAAGTAAGAATGAGAGATAGGGAAGAAAGACAAGGAAATGAGAAAGGTAGAAAAAATAAAGAAGGAAAGAAAGCGGGCCCCACCTGAGTAAAAAAATAATATAAGTTTTACAATTTGTGAACAATGCGGTCTCAAATTTAAGATTGCACTGTTCATCAATGCCAAATATTATGGCATTTAAAACACTTGATGAAAGTGGTTTTTTAGAGTTTGGTGTGTCAAATGTCAAATATTTGACATTTGACACACTTGATGGGAATGCTCTAATGCATTTAAGCTTTAATGTTAATGCTAGTTTGAGATGATTGCAAGTGACTTTTATGGAGGATCACTCACACAAAAGTCAAGCATGCATGTGTTTAGGGAAGCAAATAATTGCACTAATACCTTGGCTACTTTGGGGAGAACATAGGTTAAAGATTTTGATTTATTCCCTTATTCTCCCTCTACTTTCAAAAGTATTATTACTTCTTTTTTATTTATTTTTTATTTTTTATAATTTAGTAGGTGTTAGTCTCCATCTTCAATATTTTATTTAGTCTATCTATTCTTTATTTACTTAAAAAAAAAAAAAACTCAAAGAAATTGGGTTTATATATATATATATATATATATATTTGATTTGTGTTAAGTTGATTTATTATTTGCATCAATTATTTAAAGTTACTTAGAAAAAAAATTTATTTATTTAAATGTATTTTTTGGAGTGTACTTAGGAGGTTCTCTATGAAATGAGGCATGGAACAAAGTCGTTATGAAGAAGTTCCATGCCTGGTAAATAATTAAACTCAAATAAAAGTTAAGAAAAGTTTGGGAAGTATTACTTGTGATATAAAAAGATTCCCATCATTAGATTCAAATGGAGAATTTTTATTTCGAGAATGTACGATTGGTAAGATTATTTATCCTTGAGAATATAAAACTCTCATGATGCTGTTTGATATCTTGGGAATTTATATCTTACTGTAGTTATTTCTTCTTTTTTGTCTCACTAGTCACTACTGCCACCTTCCCTCTTTGCCACCACAATAGCCAATCTTTTGTTTGCTTAGCACAGTTGGGTTGGAGAAGAGGAATGAATTTAATTAGTGAATTTGGGAATGAGAGAGGGGATGAGATAGAAGATCTTCTCTTGGATATAGAGCTTGGCTTATAGAAGAATCTCTTTTTGGGTTTTGCTTTTAATTACAAAGCAACTAGCAATGAGCTAGCTCATTACACCCTTTAGTTGATTTATTCAATCATGTATCCCACTCTCCCTAGTCCCTAAGTGCAAATTTAAACAAAGAAAAATATGATTGCACTCCATTAGTTAACTGTTATCTACAAATTTCAATAGATGTGGGTTCACTGTTTCCGGCCTTGTTTGATAGTCTCATTCATCAATTAATGCCAAGTCAAAAAGAATAAAAATTGGCAAACAATGGGCAAGACCCACAGTCCAATTAATTGTTTTTCATGTTGGGATTTGTTACTCAAGGTTTTCTCATACAGGTGGGCCATTTATCAAGCCCAATTACTCCACTACACGTGATAGGCCTTGCAAACCAAATTTTCTACTTTAGAGATGGGCTTTATGACCCATGAATTTTGGTTCTATAAATGGGCTTAATGACCCATAGACTTTTACTATACAGATTGGGTCATGACTGATAACCTTCCTCATAGCCCTTTTTGCACAAAACGGGTCACTTTGTGGAAAACATCTAACCCTGACCCATGTCATTTGCCCAAAAAAAAAGAAAAAAAAAGAAAAAGAAAAACCTAGTGGACTACTTCATTAAAACAACACCAAAGCCCATGGTTCTTTTATACCAAGTAGGCAAGGGGTCATTATGTACTTAGAGCCCACTTCTTTTATGAAGTACGTAAGCTAGCTAAATGGGCCCATTAGACAAAATAAGTCTTCAAGGCTCATCCTTCTAACAAGCAAGTTAATGGCAAGCAAGCAACCACTTAAAATTTAGCCCATCACCATCAAAAGTCTAGCCCATCACTAGAGAAACTACACACTGAGGTTTTCCAAGGAAACATGAAGATCCTAAAGATCTAACATGAAATTCTCACATAAGAAGCACTTTAAACCTAACGAGAACACTAAAAAGAGATAAAATACTCACAATGCATGGAGGATGTAAAATATCTTTAAAACCTACTTTATCTATTTTATTATTTCATTTTACAACTCACAGTTAGTTTCAGTTTCTATTTTTACGTTCAAATCATTAAAATAATATAACCTACACAAATATAAAAAAATAAAAATCTATTTCTCTCTCTTATCTCTTGTCTCTCTATTCTGCCCAACAAACTTCTCCACGGCTATTCAGCCAAAAAAAAAAAAAAAAAAAAAAAACTTCTCCACTGCTACCCGCCAACATCACCCATAAGACCACAACCCATACAAAAAACAACCGAATCACCACTACAAACCCAGCAAAACACCAAGACCCACCACCATTCTGACCCAAACCTCAATCCAAATCCAAGAGAAAAGCCAAACCCATCCCCACCCACCTCGAACCTGCAGATGCACAAATACCCACATACAAAAATTAAAGAAAAACGGCAAAGCCCGTCTCACCCACACCCACCCATCATCGAAACACTCCAGCCACATACCTAACAATCACCATGACCCACACCCACTGCCTCCACGGCTCCACCATAGACGCCGATGTCCACCACAGAAACCAATGTCTACTGCTCCACACCCTCCTCCACAAACCCACACCCTCCACTATGCCGATCCCCACAAACTCAAACTCACCACCACGTCGATCCCCACAAAACCCAGCCACCGAAATGGCCACCAAAACCATCGAGAGAAACCCAAGCCCTAGCCACTAATTTAAAACCCGGCCACCGATTCAAACCTGAGCCACCAAAATCTATGCCAAGTACCACCGAATCCAGTGAGAGAGAGAGAGAGAAAAAAAGAAACGGAGAAAGGAGAGTGAGCAGAGAGTCAGAGACAAGAGAGAGAGTGAGGAGATATTTCAAATAAAATAATATATTTTTCTTACATCTTATGCTACAATTGGTTCTATATATAAGAATCAACTGTTTACAGGATGTAAAAAATTATAAAACCCCATACCCGGATGGAGCATATTTTTGAGGTTTTGGTGGTAAAATAGCAATTGGGGGTGTTTACACCCCATGCTAATGCTAATGCTCTAAGGAATAAGCTAAAAATGGAAGAGAGTAATAGCTAAAATGGGGATTCCCAACCCTAATAAAATCAATGTGTGGTTTTCGATCTCTAGATTACTCTACAACAGCTTTGAGTGTAATGGTTTTCAAATCAAATCAATAAACCAACTCAAACCTTGTTCATTGAACAGCTGACACACAACCAAAGTCACTATCCGATGATTAATCTAAACAAATCTAATCTTAGAGTTTTGTTCATGGAAATTTATCTAACACTAAATTTTTTATTAAAATATTTTTGAGGTTTGGTGGGTATTATTCTCATGAAGAAAGTTACCCTATGTATGGAAAAAGCATCTCAAGTTTGACCAAGTTCGGAGTAAAGAATTAAAATTGCTGACTTTTCTCAATAACAACTTCATAAAACTTCTTATCCATCAAATGTAGTAATATGCCTGAATTTGGAGGTGCATGCAATTAATTACTAACAAAAGTCTTTGTAATCAAGGAGTTATATATAAAAAGTCAAATATTTCATTAGAGATCACATTTTCAAAGCGTGTTATATGTCTACGGATGATTAGTGAGCTACTCGAAATTTAATTATATATGGTAGTGTCATTTTGAATACATCCAATATATAATTCAAATTGTGACAAGTCTATATTTATATCTTTATTTAATTGTAATATTAATTTATATTTAATTGCGTTTAATATTATCAAAACTTCAGAAATACCATTGAGAGAGAATGAATATATTTTGTTGAGGTTGCACAATCAATAAAAAACTGAAATAATTAATTTTTATTAGTGATGTCAAACAGGAAAATTGTCTAGTAAATAAGTGTGCATTTGGATTAATATTTTTACATTTAATTTCGCAACAATTTCCCTTCAATGTATAACACTTAAACTTCATTAAAAAATCATTTTCCATCTTATTGTGAAATCTAGTTTTGCCAAGATTCATAAGTAAAAAAAATTCATATATTAAAGTTAACTTCCCTATAATCTATAATTCAAATAATTTTTTATATTTTATATGTCCAATATTATTCTACTAAAAATAATTTATTATTATTTTTTTGAGAAATAAACATATACACAAGGAAGAAGGAAAAATGTTTAACACAAAATCACACTGCAAACCTCACTCAAAAACCATGTACAATAATTTATTAGTGTTGCCAAGTAAAAGGAAAAAATAAAATTAAAAGATTCCAAACATACAAAAAAGAGTTTGAAACTACATAACCTCAATTGCTTAGCATTACGTTTTATAATATGTCCAATATTTTTCTTAACGTATTGCCAAGTAAAAAAATAATAATAATAATAAATCTGTTATGTAAATCAAAGAGCAGCAAAATAGCACTTAATTAATCTCGAAGTCCTAAACTATTAATTGTGGACAACAAACAACTAAACTGTAATTCACCAAAAAAAAAAAAACAACTAAACTGTCAAACACATAATCACTCGAATCAAAAAAAAAAAAAAAAAAAAAAAAAAAAAAAATCAAACACAATCATCTTACTTGGAAAAAAACAAAACAAAATGATACTAGTAACACTTAAGGCCCGTTTGATACGTGTGTTTAAACAATTGTTTTCAGTTTTTTGAAAATACGTATGAGTGAAAAAGTGTGGAAATGAGTGTAATATTGTTTAAAAACTGAAAACATGTTTTTTTTTTTTTAATATCTAATTTTTAATTTATTTTTTTTAATGTAAAAAGGGGTTTACGTTTTGGTAGGGATCATTGGCCACAAGAATGGGTTGGATGATCAATTTATTTTTTGAGAAATAAATTCAATTTATAAATTTAATTTCAACTGTCAGATTTGAGATTTGGACTAAAATGAAGCTGTTAGCTAATTCGATTCTTTTCCGCTCCAACATCTTCCTTATATTTCCAAAGGTCTCTCTCTCTCTCTCTCTCTCTCTCTCTCTCTATATATATATATATATATATTTATTTATTTTTACTTTTTATTTTTTCTCCCTTAGAACCTTTTTCTTGTCATCTGAAACATGCCAAAAGGGTTCACGATTGGAAGTTGACACATACAGATGATGCAACTGTCTATATTAAAAAAGGGCAAGACTTTATGTTCCAAAAAAATAAAAGGGTAAGACTTTGGTATAGTACGTAGGTACTGTTCTTTAGGTTCATTTCTTAAGATTTTGTTATGTGTCATTTTTCTCGTGGGAAGAAAGTGTATTTTTTAGTTAAATAGTTACATGACAGAATTTTAAGAGGAGAACCTAAAGAACAGTACTTAAGGTATTGTATATAAGTTTTATCCATTAAAAAATAGGACAATATATTATTCATGTAAGATCTACATTATAAACTAAAGAAATGTATGTTACATTTTTATGCAAACCCATGCAATAATAATTTTCCTTAAAAATAATTATTAATGTGTTGAATCTTATAAGATAATATAAAATAATTATCATAAAATAATAATCTCCCATGTTTTAATAGAAAAACTAAAATCTACCGCCAAAATCATTATGGCATGTGCATATTTAATCTAAAATTTGGTATACAGCTAGTTGTTTGTTTATGTCTGTGTCTTCACTAGTTGGTACTTCTTGATATTTTCAAAACATTTTTCTCTCCATTGTAACTATCCCATCATAAAAAAAAAAAAAAAAAAAAATTGCAATTTGTCACCAATGGCCAACTAACAGTCATTCAAAACTTTTTTTTTTTGGGGGTTAAAAGTCATTCAAAACATTATGCTCGTAATTTGTGAATCTAATAGTCATATGTTAAGATGCATTTAGTTTTTTTTTTTTTTGGATAAACAAAATGCATTTAGTTAATTATAAAACTCAATTATACTTCTTTAATGTTCACGCGGAATCATTACCCACCGACACTCGTATGCTCACATTAGATCTAAAAAAAAAGTCATATGTTCACATACACTCACTTGTACTTCTCGCAGAATCATTAAATTCATCATCAATCAGTGCCCTTCTTTCCACGTGAATGCGAAATTGAGCAGTCTTTGCCTTTACAAAACTTTAATCTTCTTTCTTTCTTTCTACCACATTTCATCCTTGTCTTTTCAACTTTCTTGTCTATCTCTCAGTGCTTTCTTTCACCCAACAAGAAGAAATGGCCGATGCAATCCTGTATGGCGTTGCGCAGAAGATCATTGAAAGCTTGGCCTCCTCCACTCTCCAACAGGTTGGATCAATCTGGGTTTTCAAAGATGACCTCGAAAAAATGTCAAACACTGTTTCCACCATTCAAGCTGTTCTTCAGGATGCAGAGGACCAGCAGGTCCATAGCCGTCAAGTCAGGGACTGGCTTACAAAGCTCAGAGATGCAGTTTTTGATGCAGATGACTTGTTGAGCGAGTTCTCCACTCATGTTTTGCGGCAAAATGTGATGGGTGGCGGTAAAATGACAAAGAAGGTACGCGTTTTCTTTTCTAGCTCAAATCAACTTGCTTTTGGTTTTAAGATGGCTCGCAAAATAAAGGCCATGAGGGAGAGGCTTAATGATATAGCAAAGGATAGGAACAATTTCCAGTTGGTAGAGCGTCCTTTAGGGACAGCAGTTGTGACTAGGAAGAGGGACCAGACTCACTCATTTGTACGTGAAGAAGACGTTATCGGGAGGGAGGAGGATCAGAAGGCCATCATAGGTCAATTGTTGGACTTTGATGTGGGGGAGAACGTTTCGTTCATATCCATAGTAGGAATTGGGGGGCTAGGGAAGACCACACTTGTTCAATATATATACAATGATGAGAAGGTCAAGGCTTATTTTGAGTTGCAGATGTGGGTGTGTGTCTCCGATGACTTTGATGTGAAAACAATTGCTGAAAAGATACTTGCATCGGCAAACCCTAAAAGTCCTAACAACCTTGAAATGGATCAATTGCAAATTGAACTTCGCAAAAGTCTCAACCAAAAGAAGTACTTACTTGTATTGGATGATGTTTGGAATGAGGACAAAGAAATATGGGGTAATTTGAAAACACTTTTGTTGGATGGCTCAAAGGGAAGTAAGGTGGTGATAACTACACGGAACAATTTGGTTGCAGATATTGCCGGCACAATGCAGTATTTTCTAAAAGGTTTGTCAAACGATCAATCTTGGTCTTTATTGAAACAAATGGCATTTGAAAAAAAGCAAGATACTATCAATCCTAACTTTGAAGCAATTGGAAGAGACATTGTAGCAAAATGTTGTGGTGTGCCTCTTGCTATAAAGGCAATAGGAAGAGTATTATACTACAAAAAGACAGAATCTGAATGGTCATATATTAAGGATAATGAACTCAAAAATGTAATTAAGCTAAAGGATGATATTTTCCCTGTTTTAAAATTGAGTTACGATCATCTCCCATCACATTTAAAGTGTTGTTTCGCATATTGTTCGTTGTTTCCCAAAGATTATTTGATTGAGAAGTTGACATTGATACGATTATGGATAGCACAAGGATTTATCCAATCACAAGAAGAGAACTTACGATTGGAGGATATTGCGAATGAGTACTTCGAGGATCTATTGTGGAGGTCCTTCTTCCAAGTAGTAGAAGAAGACAAAGGCATGTTCATGAACTTTAAAATGCATGACTTAATCCACGATCTTGCACAGTTGATTTCAAGTATTGAGTGTACAATGGTTAATTCTAATGCAAAACATGTGAACGAAAAAGTTCGTCATATATCTTTCTCATTTTATAATGATTCATTCTTTAGAGAGAATTTAAACTCGTTGGTTAAAGCAAATAAGATACGAACATTCATTTTGACATCCCATGAATTGAACCATCAAGTGGAAGTGGAAGAATCAACTCTCAGAAAACTTATTTCTGCTTTTAGATATATCCGTGCATTAGATCTACACGGCTTAAAAATTAAGACGTTGCCAAATATCATAGGTAAGTTGATGCAACTAAAGTACATTGACCTTTCCTATAATGATATTGAGGTTCTCCCTGATTCTATTACGAGACTGGTGAATTTGCACACATTGAAACTCATTTCATGTGAAAAACTTAGGGAGTTACCAATAGACATTCAAAAATTGGTGAACCTCAAGCATCTTGAGATAACTGAATGTTACAGTTTGACTCATATGCCATATGGATTGGGGCGGTTGACTCCTCTTCAGACATTAACTTTATTTATTGTTAGTGAGGATCCTGTCGGTTCCTCCAAGCATTGTGGTGGACTAGCAGAATTGAACAAGCTTAATGACTTGAGAGGAGAAATAGTGATTAAAATTTTGAAATGGGTGAAAGATGCTTCCTCAGATACCAAGGCTGCAAATTTGAAGGGGAAGCAGCATCTCAATACCTTGTCATTAGGATGGGGGCGTGGCAATGTTGCCGATGCCGGTGATGATGAAAATTTGTTGGATGGCCTACAACCACACAGAAATTTAAAATCTTTGACTGTGCACGGGTATGGTGGTGCCAGATTTTCAATTTGGCTTTCTTCGTTAACAAACCTTTCTGAATTATATATATACAATTGCAAGAAATGCCAACAATTGCCACCGTTGTATCAACTCCCGTCTCTCCAAACGCTGTCTCTTTCAGATATGGATAGTTTGGAGTACATATCAAATTCGGATATCAACGATGAGGTCTCTGCTTCATTATTGACAGTGTTTTTTCCATCCCTAGAGTCACTCGTGCTCAGCTCTTGTTGCAATCTAAAGGGATGGTGGAAGGGGGATATTGTGGATAATAGCGATCAGACAACAATGACATCCACATCATGGAGTCATCAATATCAACAACACATATCGGTGCCTTCCTTTCCTCGTCTTTGTTACTTGGAAATATGTCATTGCAGTTTGCTGACTTCCATGCCACTGTTTCCATATCTTGATAACACGCTTTATTTGAAAAGCGCTAGCTGGAAGGCATTGCAACAAACAATGGCGTTGAAGATGAATACGGCAGGAGCTTCTTCACTTCCCTCCTCCTTCCCTCCTCTCTCCAAATTGAAGTATCTACATTTAGAAGACATGCGGGACACAGAGTATCTGCCAGAGGAGTGGCTTCAGAACCTGACTTCTCTTAAAAAATTAAAGATTTGGGAGTGCCCTAGACTAACATCTCTGTCCCAATATCTCAGACATAACAACTCTCTTACGATGCTGGACATTAGGTGCTGCGAAGAAGTTGATCTATTTAGCGATGTGGATGATGATGGCGCAGGTCGCCCTAAGCGCCTCCAGTGTTTGATCTTGAAACAAGTTACCAAAATGAAGTGTCTCCCTACGTATCTTCAACACGTTACTACTCTCCAATATCTCATGATTTCCAGATGTCCCAGTCTGATGACTTTACCAGAATGGATCGGTAGCCTCGCATCACTTCAAAACCTTGTAATTGACGATTGCCCCAATCTGACATCACTTCCCGAAGAAATCAGTTGCCTCACCTCTTTACAGATCCTAAGCATCCTTCGCTGTCCCCATTTGGAACAAAGATGCCAAAAGGAAATTGGTGAGGAATGGAATAAGATTGCTCGTGTACCAGAATATTCCAATACATACTACGTACCTTATGATTTGTACGTATCAATATAACCGAGATTTTTAAAAATTTTTTCCTTCACTTCTTATGTTTGGGCAACTTATTTGCTTTTTTAACTTCTTTTATCTTCTTCACTTCTTATGTTTGGGAAATTTATTTGAAATTTTGAAGCAGAACAATCCTCAGTTCCCGATATATAGAACAGGTAATCTTCTCCCTTACTCCAATACCATAAATCAATCTGAACTGTCTTGTCTATTGAAAAAGAAAAGAAAAAACTCTATTGACCCATATATAGAAGCAACTGAAACCTTGGAAAAAAGCTGGTTTTCATTATATGGGTTTTTGCAGGTAAGGAGGAAGAAGAAGATTTTGAAGGGAATGAAGTGAGAGAAGAAGAAAAGCGTAAGTATCATCTGTTCTTCCATTTACTTTCAAATTGGATCTGATTAATTTTTTTTTTTTATTTTAATTGTTTTTATGTCAAAAAATTGAAAATTTTGTATAAATCACTTATGGCTTTCTATTAAAATATTATATATTTTAAACAAATATAGTTGATGCTTGTTTTAAAACATTAGGGCTTTGCAATTTCCAACAACTAAGTGGTGATTCCCTTCTTTTTGTTTAAAAAAAAAAAAAATCATTCTAGATATGATTTCTGCACATGTTATTTATTGATAAGATGATTTACTTGGTAGCTTTATTGATTTAAGTGCATAAACAGATTGGAAGGCTAATAAAGAGTCCAACAAAGTTTCTAGAATGATAGTTGCCATTGAAATGTGTTACCTAGTTCAATTTTATCATAAACAAGTCCCTTGTTTTCTACTAATTTCTTGTTTTTTTGTCCCAGCTTGATGACATTACTAGAGTGGATCGGCAGCCTCACATCACTTTAAAACTTTGTAATTGATGATTGCCCTAATCTGACATCTTCCTGAAGAAATGAGATGCCTCACCTCTTAACAGATACTAAGCATCATTGATTGCCCCTGTTTGGAGAAAAGATGCCAAAAGGATATTGGTGAGGACTGGAATAAGATTGCTTATGTACCAAAATATTTCAATACATACTTCTGGCCTTATAATTTGTACGTATCAATATAACCATTGATCAGAGAATTTTTTTCTTTTAATTTTTTTTTTCACTTCTTATGTT
Organism: Quercus robur; assembly: GCF_932294415.1. NCBI lineage: Eukaryota > Viridiplantae > Streptophyta > Magnoliopsida > Fagales > Fagaceae > Quercus > Quercus robur. The sequence goes on along the minus strand of NC_065544.1, from coordinate 14,096,754 downwards.
TGAGCAATCCATTTGCTTTTTCAACTTGTTTTATCTTCTTATGTTTGGGAAATTTATTTGCAATTATGAAGCGTCTCAATCAGCAATTCTTGATATCGAGAACATATTTTCAGGTAATCATCTCCCTTACTCCGATATGATAAATCAATATGAACTGTTCTTGTCTATTGAAAAAGAAAAGAAAAAACTCTATTGACCCATATAGAAACAATTGAAACCTTGGAAAAAAGCTTGGGTCTCATTATCTGGGTTTTTGTAGAAGAAGAAGATGATTTTGGAGGGAAAGAAGTGAGAGAAGAAGAAAAGCATAAGTATCATTATCTTTTTTTCCATTTACTTTCAAATAGGATCTAATTAATTTGTTTTGATTTTAACTGTTTTTATGTCAAAAAATTGAAAATTTTCTATAAATCACTTATGGCTTTCTTTTAAAATATTTTATATTTTTAAAAAAATATAGTTGGTGCTTGTTTTAAAACTTTGGGGCTTTGCAATTTTCAACAACTAAGTGGTGATTCCCTTCTTTTTCTTCTTAAAAAAAAAAATCATTCTATATATGATTTCTTCACATGTTAAGTATTGATAAGATGATTTACATGCTTGGTTTTTTGATTTAACTGCATAAATAGATTGGAAGGCTAATAAAAGAGCCCAAAAAAGTTTCTAGAATCAATGAGAGTCACTATTGATGATAAAGTGGGAATTCAGACTTGGCAAACGAGTCATTGCTGCGGAACTTGCTAATGTTGGAGTAACATTGTGTTTGAAAATAATTCCAAGTAGCTAAATTCTTGTTCAACTAGAGATTTGCTTCCAATGAGTATGTACTTCTACATGTCTTTTTTTGGCACTCATTGCACTTCTTTTTTTTATTCTTTATCTTCTTTAATGCTGATGTTTTTTTTGCAATTTATATGCAATTTCATATGCAAAATTTTAGAAGCACACTACAAAGAATTGAATAGGAGTCAAGGGAAACAATGGAGGGCAGCCCAAAATTGGTCACATCCTCAAACTAATGTTGGGAGTGGATGAATTTGGTCAATCATCAATCTTTTTCGGTGTAAGTTTAATGATTAATCTCAAATCTCTTTACAAATACCAATTCCACTGTTTTTCCTCTTCTTTCTCTTCTTTCTTTCTTTCCTCTTCTTCTTCTTCTTGAATAAGAAATGTTTGAGTTGATTTGATATGAAGAAGAAATTGAAGCCTAGAAAAAGCTTGGGCCTCATAACTGGTTCTTGTTGAACACTTTCGGGCTTTACAATTTTCAATATTTAAGTGTTGATTACCTTCTTCTTCTTCTTCTTCTTCTTGAATGAGAAATGTTTGAGTTGATTTGATATGAAGAAGAAATTGAAGCCTAGAAAAAGCCTGGGCCTCATAACTTGTTCTTGTTGAACACTTTTGGGTTTTACATTTTTCAATATTTAATTGCTGATTACCTTCTTTTTCTTTTTTTCTTAATTTATAAAGATGGTCTTTCTAGATATTATGACTTGATAAGATGTTTTACTTGGCTGGTTTATATTGATTTAAGTGCAAAAAGAGATTGACATGAGGGATGCCAGCCGCATAGTTCCTATAATCCAAGTGCTGTGCCAAAGATGAAACCTGATCTTGATCCAAGCAAAGGTGGAACTTGGAAAGCCCGAGATCTTTTTTGAAGATGGAGCATATCCTGAACTGGTCATTAGTACATTTGCTGGTTTTTGGATGGTTTCATGTTTTAGTTTTTATTACTCTTCATATTGTTGATGTAATGTTTTTTCTTCTTAGGTTGATTGGATTAGGTAGAAAACCAAATAGATGCTGGGGAAGTTTTTGCTCTTCTCATTTTCACTTAGTTGAATTTTGTTGACAACAGCTTTTTATTTATTTTTATTTATTTCTATTTTTTTGAGTTATATGATTTATATGACAGTTAAGGCTACGGGAGTGAAGCAAATTGCTCTATGGGTGGAACAAACTCAAATCATACCTTAGAAATAGCTTGGGTGACAGACAATATATTGGTTTGTGACCACTTAATTTTTTAATATCAATTTTTTTTTTTCTTCCCTTTCTTTGGTTATTGATTCTTTGCTAATATTATAGTTTATAAAAACAAAATGCTAGGCCAAATGCTTTATCTTGTTTACTATATTACAGGTGTGGAATAGAAAAATTGAGCAATATTTGGTTGACTTTGGTATTCCATACACAATTATAAGGTACCATGTTTCCATCCATTTTTATTTCCTCAGTGTCATATGGTATATATTATAAACAATATAGTCTACTTAAAAAGAGAGGGGGGGGGGGGGACACCAATTTGGTTGTCCTTTTCACCTATTTGATGCTTGGATGATGGCTGACAATGGACATTTCTACTCAATAGGGATAAATGGGATAAGTTATTCAATTTTGCATGCAGCATTACAAGTTCCATAATCTACATTATCTTCTTCTTTTTATTGAAATTCTCAAACTTATGTTTGCTAGAATGATGTTATGCAACATTACAAGTTTCTACCTTTTTGAAAATAGCTTTATTTTTGGGCGGGTGATACTTGGGATGTTCGAGCACTACCTTCTAGAACATAGTCTTTTCTTCGTATCAGAATATTGCTAAGGTAATCAGTTATTTAATTTTTTTTTTCTCACTATAGTTGTTTTGCTAGTTAAACAGGTTGGCTGTTTAAAAGTTTTAAAATTGAATGCCTCATAAAAGTAAATAAAATAACAATTTCTTGCAACTGGGTGGAAAAAAAGGGACTAAAGAAATGTGTCACCTAGTTCAATTTTATCGTAAACAAGTTCCTTTTTTTTTTACTGATTTATTGTTTTATGTCCCATAGTGTCAAGAAATTTGGAGAGCCCATGTTGAAAATATTGTTGCGATGGGAGAAAATTTCACGAGGAAAAATGAACAAAAAAGCTTTCTTTCTTCAATGATCTCTAGAAGAAAGTTATTCAGAACTCAGAAAAGAAAAAAAAAAAAAAAACCTTGCAATTGGGGGAAAACAAAAGGTACTAAAGAAATATGTTACCTAGTTCAATTCTATCGTAACAGTCCCTTGTTTTCTACTAATTTCTTGTTTTTATGTCCATCAGGGTCAGGAAATTTGGAGAGCCCCTACTGAAAATATTGTTGCATTGGGAAAAAAATTGCGCAACGAAAAAATGAATACCAAGCTTTCTTTATCCATTGTTCTCTACAAGAAGTTCTGAACTCAGAAAAAGAAATCCAACTTTGGTTCAAATAGATGGTGTTGATCCTAATATTTCTCTTTTCCTCTAGAATTTTGAAATTGGCCGCCATTGATTAACTAGAGCATTGGAGAAAGATTCAGCCTTTTCCTCTCTAAAGGGGAATGTGTCATTGATTAGGCTGCTTACATTGCTGAGTTGTGAGTTTTATATTAAAGGAGTAGAAAGGATAAAATCAATTTGTTGTGTTGTTCTGTTATTAGTTTTTTTATTTTACTTTTACATGTTGGAAATATTTTCTTTCCATATCAGCCATTCTCAACAACTATGAATACAGAATGTCCCACAAAGATGTGGAGGTTAACCCAATTAGTGAGATAAATCAAGTGGTTTGAATATGAGAAGGGGGAATTTGATGGTTGAAGAGGAACAACCAATCAACTCATTATATTTGATGAAGACTTGTGAAGTTTTTGATTAATGTAATAACCTTGTAGAAGGGTGAAGAATTTGCTAACATAAAAACCTCCTCCTGCCTGCGTTATTCTTTCTTATTTTCCACTTGAAATGGCATATTTTTGCACTAGATGGCACAGTAGTAATATAATATATAGTCATTATTAGTTTTAGTATCCTTAGGATTACACTATGGCTTTTGACACCTTCAGTGCGCTAGAACCACTGTTGAGTTTCAACTTTCTCTTGGTTAACAAGTTCATATGGTTATAAGAAAAAGAGTTGAAATATTGAACTAATGAATTGAGGAGGGTATACTATCCAGAACAAATTCTACTTTACAGTGTCTTTTAGGTATCATACAAAGGGTTTAGGGTTATTAATGAATTGATGAGGGTATACTATCCAGAACATTTAGGTTTTTTTTTTTTTTTTTTTTTTTTTTCCTTCCCCTGCATATGTTTTGGATGATTTATTTACAATTTCATATTTGATATGCAGAAATATTTTGAAGCACAAAGCAAACTTTGGAAGGGTGCCAGCAAGAAACTGGGGACGGTTAGTAAAATTTGCTTACCTAAAGTTTGGAGGGAAGGAACTTGTCCATCAGGTATATTTTTAATTATTCATCCCATTATTCTTAGAAACTCTTATGCTATTTTCTTCTGATGGGAAGCATTTTAGTTGATCTCATATGCAAGATTAATTGAGACATAGTAAAAATCTCTCCATCAAAGTTGGTGCTTATTCAATCCTTTAGGACTGTGTAATTGTGCAGCAAGTTAGCTATTGAAGCACAGTGAAATCAAGTTTACATAGCTTACAATCGTAGCTTAGTTCATAAGGCGTACAAGAACAAGAGTTGAAATTATAGATGTAATGAACAATGGAGTACATACAGGATAGAATCAAGGTTATAGTGTCTTTTAGGCTCCATCCATAGGTGTCTCCTTTTCTGTCATCCTTAAGAGTTTCGAAATTTAAGATTCCTTCCTGGTTTTTTGTTGCGTTAAAGATTCATTGGCCTTCTCCAATAAATTTGGGTTTTACAATGGTGATTATAGTTTTAGAAGAAAAGTATGTGAGCTGGTCTTCAACAGCATCTGCCATTGTACTGTTGTAACAATCAGAAGTGTTAAGGATTTTAAGTTTGAGATTTGGCTTAAGGAATAGCTGGTTGTGGCTAAATTTCTGTAGAGCATAGAAATATATATGTGTGTGTGTGTGCGCGCACATGTTAGCGAGTCTATTTGGCACCTTAAGGTTGCCTTTTGCCTTTGAAGTCACCTTGGGGTAGGTGTTGTGCCTTAAATCAACAGACCTTTTCTAGTAATTTTAAGGTTCCAGGCATCATGCATCTTAGTGCATTGATAATTAGGTGCATGGTTAAAAACTTTGCAGAATGATGCAAACAAGATAGTGAGGAATAAAGGGAAAAATAGGTAAAGAGAAGAGATAAGATTGCATGAGAATCAAAAGAAGGCCTTTTTGATGTTTCAACAGGATATTAATTACAAGAATCTTATTGTCAATTAAGGACAACCACATAAGTTTCTTAATTATCCATATCTTGCTTCCATAAATAGCCATACCATCTGATATAGATTTGAATATGTAGAAACAGTTTGAAGCATAGAGAAAACATTTGAAAGGGTGCCAGTAGGAAACAAGGAACAGCTGCTAAAAATTGCTCACGCCCTGGGGGTTGGTGGGGATGAATTGATGAACTTGTCCATTGTGTGTGTGCTTAATTATTTATCCTATTCTTCTAAGAAACTCTTGGGCTATTTTCATCTGATGAGTGACATTTTGCTTGATCTCATATGCAAAACCAATTGAGGCATAGGAAAAACCTAGTGTTCTATTTGTTTAATGTCTCATTTGTAGTAGTTGTAATGCATCTTCCATTGTTATCACTATTGACAAGCGAAAATTGATTGTAGACTAATGTTATTGAAAGAGAGGTTGTATTTGATATGGAAGAAGAGTACATATATTAAACTTGTATGTTGGGTTTACGGTCCTTTACTATTATGATCCTAGCGTCCCGCATGGATTAAGCATGAGCTTAACAATGTGTATATAAGCTTTTGGGTACCCTCCCCTTGCAAGCCAGTTTTTAAGGGTGAGTTCGACCCATGGGTTTGTATCAATCACTTTTCAACATGTACTTATGCATTGGCATGTTGTGGCTCTGTAGACTCCTATCTGATGGTGAGCATTGTGTGGTATGTTTGGTTCATCTGATTTGTATTCTTTTAGGTTTATTTATAAACTATTGATCTCTCTCTCTCTCTTTGCATGGAGGTGGCCGTCAAGTTTATGTTAAGTAATTATTATTGTTTGTTCTTAATTTTGAGACTAGTTTTTCTTCTCATACTGTTATGTCCTCCAATTTGTGATCAGATTGAAATTTAGTCTTTGGTTAATAATCTTAACTCTAATGTAGTCATCTCCTATATATTACTGTAGGAAATTTTAGCTTTACAAGATAACTTGCATTGAAATATGCCGGAGCTGTTGTTATGGATTTTGTGTTCAAAAAATATCCAGAGAAATATAACATCACTAGTGAACATTCTATCCTTTATGAAGCTGCATAAACATGGGTGGATGCTATAAATGGCTTGGAGTTCCTTGCTATGAGTTCAAGTGCAAGATATGCACATTATGTCACGAACATGTAAGCATGAACTTCATTTATTTATTTAATTGATGATCATGCAATTGCAATGCATTCATTTCTTTCTTCTTGGTTGGCTTGATAATTAAGATGACTGATATATATTAGAGACCTCTTGATCTTGTTCCCCAGTGGGAGAAAGTACCACTTCAATTGAGCTACAAAAATGCAGTCATTGCATGATATAGATAAAGACACATGCATAAATAGGAAATTTTTCATGTTTCCATTTAAATTCATAGTTAGATATGAGTACATTTTCTATTTGTTTTAATTTATCATTTTCTTTGTTTGTAAATTCCTGAATAGCATTTATTAATATTATATTTAGTACAAATTTTGTAGAGAGACATTGCATGGAGGTTTGAGATGAGAGTGAAGTTCATGTGCTGTGGTTCCAAGAGCCTTCTCAAATGGGTTTTGCAATATCATTCAGTTTTGCTTGAAGACAATTTGATGATTTAATTGGTTTCAAAAATGCTATGGAAGAAGAGAGTCATGATGCTGATGAGGCAAGCTTGCGGTACGTGGAAGGAAGGGTGTCTTGAATTATATTCTTGAAAGTTGAAACTAGTCGCGTTGATGTTAACAAGGCTTGTGGTTTGGATGGACCATGAAACTTCATTGTGTTGCTGCTGGGGGGTTTGCTATTTTAGCTGAGGGTATTAAGCTCTTGTTTGGTGCTTCTACATTTCATTTTGTTTTGTTGCATGTTGATGACTATGTACTCCATGTTCATGTTATTCTTGTTGTTTCTCGCGTTATAGTAATCATATGAAAGGAGAAGAACATGAGCATATCTGGAGTGGATGTTGTTTTCATTAATAATGCATTTTGGGTATGAATAGAAACATGAGTGATAAATGGGAACCTATATTTTATTTCAGTTAATGTTGTGCTGAAAAAAGGGTACTCTTTCAATATTATGCCAAATGCAACTTCAATAAGAGAAAAACTTTTTAGCTTGAAAGATTTTTTCTAAGCATCATACCAAATGTTAAGATTTAAAAAGTAATTTATATAGAAGTTAAAAAAAAAAAAAAAAATAGAGAATCCAAATGAGAACTAAATGGGTTAGAATAGGATATTCTCCCAAATCCATGTTATCTAGTATCTTCCAAAATGTTGTGTATAAAAAATGCTATCTATTCTTTTGTTAATCCAATGGCAGTAATGCTAGCATGTCATTTTCCTTTCTTTTGTTTATTGGATAAATTAATATTTTGGTTCTAATGTTTACACTGTGTCAAATTGGTCTTCAACATTTTAAATGTGTTAGTTTAATTCTTAATCTTTTGGTATCGTGTCAAAATAATCCTTATCGTTAAATAATAGAGGAAAATTGTTAAAATGGCTAATGGCCCAAAAAAAAAAAAAAACTTTATGCCACCTTGGACACTGCGTAGACTGCCGTGTGGCCCAAAAAAAAAAAAAAAAATGGAGGTTCGTGTTTTAGTTTCTTCTCAATCACCATATCTGAGTTTCTCTATTTCACTCTTGTATTTTCTAAATGTATATTGATTCTGTTTAAGTTAGGGTTGTAATGATATATATACTTTTACTTCAACTGGGTTGAACGTTGTTTGATGGGTTTGGTTTATTTTGGGTTGTACTTTCTCTGCAATATGGTAATTGTGTTTTAGTTACTGAACTATGAAACCACAGTTAAGACCGTCCAAATTTTTGTTAATCTTTATTAGAGACAAAAAAAAAAAAAAAAAAAAAAAAAAAGTGACAATGTGGATATCTTTCATTGAGCTGAAATATTGGTTTTTTATGATTCTGTGCTTTTTTTAGCCAAGTGTGTTACTAATCATTAGTCTACTTAACCAAACATGGACACTCCAATTTATTTATTTATTTCACCATGTGGTAGTCTATGCAGTGGCCAAAGTGGCATAATAATAATAATAACTAGTTGCTAACTCGTGCGATGCACGGAAAAACTATTAATAACTCCCTAATATGAAAAAAAAAAAAAAATCAATATCATGGTATAAATTATATACCAAACCAATAAAATTTATCACTTACAAAGTAATAAAATCTATCACATACAATGAGATATCATGATAACCAAGATCTTGAGATCATATTTAGAAAATATATAGCTAATATAAGTACACTCCAATACAATTAATTAGACAAATATAGTTCATTCTCCAAAAAAAAAAAATTACACAAACATAGTTAATTCCATACTCATTCAATCAAATATCTTTCATAAATTACATTAATTGTTCTTGATGTCCAAGATGTATCTAAATTCTAACATTGCCAGTAAACAAAGATGCTAGACCTCAATGGGATTGAAAAGGCAACATAATGCCAATTTACATAATTTCTGAAATCATTATTTCCACTATTGAGAGAGAGAGAGAGAGAGAGAGAGAGAGAGAGAGAGGTGGCTATTGTGTTGCATCTCTTAAAAAGAATCTACCCTGTACATTTTTTTTGATATGTAATCGACAAATAACAAAATAGATGTACCACATCTAGAGTATTCACATTTGGGAGATTAAAAGTAAAGGAAAATGAGAAAATGAACCCACCTAAAGTTTTTGTATTCCCTCTTGATGTTGACTTTTCCAACATCTTCCAAAATCAAATTTATGTACTCCTCAAATCCCAATAAGGCATAAAAATTATCATCTGACCAAATTTACATGTATTCATTTAAAATTATGAAAGATGCTAAAAATTAGGTTGATATCAACCTTTTAACCAAAATTCAACATTTTAATGATTTGCACATCAATCAGCAATTTTGCCATTGTTACTTGCAACATATATCTTTTTATTTGTGACAAATATGGTGCAATTTTGGCCATCAAATTTTACTCAAAAGCCAAGACTAGACAACCTCCATCCTGCATTACTCTAAGAAATCTATAGAATTACCCTAAAATCAAAAAGAACATGCCACAGCCATGGATAGGACGAAATCAATAATTAAAAGTCTCTAAAAAATATTACTACTATCATGCAATATCCAATATAGCTACTTGTAATAAGCACTATGAGAAGCAAATATACAACAAAATACCATTAAATAGAATAACACATCATCAAGAATATACCTTCTTTTCTTTTTAAAACTGCACCATCTGGCATCTGTGTGGACGCAAGAACTTCTTTGTACACAAATGCAAAGGCAAATGCAAGTTATAAGCTGAAGGAGACAAAATGGTCAATAACTATGTAGGTTGTCAAACATGATCACTTGAAAGCATTAGAATATATGTTTTAAGGGTAACAATTCCTCAAATTCAATTTGTTCAAGAAACCTGCAGAATCAAGACCAGTCCTATAGATTATAAAGAAAATTAAAATAAAAGACATTGCGATAGCAAGTTATGTTCGTTTCAAGCAATGTTTTCCAAGTTTGAGTCTTGGAATCAGCCTAACCAACCTCTCTCAAACCTTTTTTTAATTTAAATAGTAAATATCTACCATATCAGTAACATTAATCATATATAAAAATATGGAATGACATTCTTCTCAAATGAGATAATATTTCCATGACGGACTTCGGCTTTAACCCTATTCTTCCTCAACCTCTCCCAATTGAGATATGACATTTTCCCTACAGTAAAAAATATATATTATGTAAACAGAAGTTAAGGAGAGACAAAAGCATTAAGAGAATAGAATATTGTGATTGGAGACAATTTGCCCTAATTCATCTTTTTTCTTCAAGAAGCTGCTGCGTTTGTATGCTGTAAGGTTTTGTAACCAAGGAGTTTCGTGATCTTCATCGTGTTGATGAACTGAAAAACTTTGTAGCCAACATCCTTATCAAGTTGGTGGTTAGTCAAGTACTTAGATCTGTGCATCAATTGGTTAGTCACGTACTGGGAGTTGTGCATTAAAAGGAGAGATTGTCACTACAGAACAAGTCCAATTGGGTATTGAAGTAAGGGTTTAAGGGTCATCAAATAGCCCACGACCCATAACCCGACCCAGAAACCCGAAGGCCCACCGGGCTAATGGGTGGCCCGACCCGTTGTTATTGAGGCCCATGGGTAGCCTACTAGCCCAGTGGATCAAGCCGTGCACTAGTTTTTATGACCATGGGTACTCGGTGGGCTAGCCCAGTAGCCCAGTAGCCCAACCCGTTGTCCAGCCCATTGGCCTAACCCGTTGGCTCAGCCCAATAACTCATAATTCATAACAAAAATATATAGGAAATATATGAAATATTGATCTTGAGATATTATAGAGGAATTTCTTAAGAGAACTCCCTCAACCACTAAGATACTCAAAGTAATTGTGCTAAACTTGGTTTACTAAATATATATTTTTCTAGTAGTCCAGCAAATTTGAATTAACCATTTGATTTGACTGTAAAAAAATTTGTAATTAAGTATTAAATTCTTTAATTTTTTCTTTTAAAAAAATAGATTGATTATTCCCTTATAAAAAATTGATTCTTTCCTTATAAAAATAATAATATGTTAACACAAGCTCATGGGTAGCCTATTAGGCCTAATCCGATAGCCCAACTCGCTAAAGACAAAATGGGCATTGCCCATGGGCAGGGTCATGGGTTAAGGTTTTCTCTTTCGGCCCAGCCCGACTCGGCCCATTAACTAGTTAATAGCCCATTATGCCTAGCCCATTGTACCCATGGGCCAAGTAAAAATGGGCCGAGCCGGCCTGACTCAACCCATTGACGACCCTTACAAGGGTTCAACAATAGGTTGGTATAAGGTGCTGAGATTTCTTTACTTGTAACTGTTTGTTGTGATGATTTTCCCTATTCATAAACAAATCACCGTGTCAACTTTATTTTTCACTACATATTAACTTAGTTGGTGATTTGTTTGTGTTACCACGCGTATTGTATGTTAATTAACTTAATTGATTCAATTGTCTAATTAATTGGTTAATTTATCATAAGGGGTCAATACATTCTTAGCCTATCAATATATAATAATAATAATAATAATAATAATAATATTTTTAATTTTAATTTTGACCAATAGTCATTTTAGTATTTTTTTTTTATCCATCATTTAGCAACAATGACTATTTTGACATAATAATACCAAAAAGTAAGACACTAAATTGATTTACTTGAAATGTATAAGAACCAAATTGACAAATAATGTAAATGTTAAGAAATAAAATCGTAATTCGTTCTTGTTTATAGAATGAAATCCTTTTGTTTTATTAAGTAAGTACTTTTTACATATTCCTCATAAAAACTCAGAATAGGTCACGATGAACAAGTAAAAATTCCAATCTTTCCAATGAGATTTGACGTGAATATAAAGGCAGCATCTTGTCACAAGGATAGGCAGCAGCTGTTATGGGTAGGAAAGGTTGAAAACTCCTTATTTGCCTCAAATATGTCAAGTATGCTCGACTTATTGATTTTTGAAGTTTTGTTTTTGTTTTATTAATTTCCCATATATATATATATATATATATATAGAGAGAGAGAGAGAGAGAGAGGCATCAACACCCTCTTATTTCCATAAAATACAGTTTTAGTCCATTCACATTTCTTCTTTGTCCCAATTTTGTTACTTATTTCCTCCACTGTCTAGACCCAAAAAATGTGTAAGCATATCAAACTATCATTTGGTCCATTTAGTCTACTTCGGTCCATTTGGTCTATTTCTATCGAATTCAGTCTATATCAGTCCACTTTGATCCATTCGGTCCACTTTGGTCAAATTCAATCCATTTGGTCAATTTCGGTCAATTTGGTCCACTTTGATCCATTCGATTTATTTCGATCAGTCCATTTTAGTTTATTTCAGTTCAATAAATTCAGTCCATTCAGTCTATTTTAGTTCACTTTGGTCCATTCAGTTTATTTTGGTCTACTTGGTACACTTAACTGTCCATTTCGGTCCACCGTCATTGGGTAATGCCGAGTTTCAAGTCTTTTAGAGACTAAGTACAGCTGGCATGATCTGATGAGCTAGGACATTACCAACTTGAGAGGGAGTAATCTGAGATCATCTATTTGTAAGATTCCATGGGCCACTGTATTATGTTTGGTCTCATAGATGTACATATATAATGGATCACTAGTTTAATTTGAAGATCAGATTTTGAGAATAATTATGAAGGATGTTAGAGGAAGATTAGAGTCCTAAACCAAATATCTAAACAATGTTTTTTGCTATTATTTGAGGATAAATTCTTCTGCTGTTCCAAATATTTGTTTGTATTCTTGATGTTTAAGAGGTGTTCTATTTTGGTGTAAAATTTTCTATAATATGTTCTAAGTTTTCGGTTGGGTTAATTTTTAAGTACACATTTTTTATGGGATTTAATGGACACATTTGGTATACCATAATAGCTGTTGTAATGAAATGATTAATCATTTGTAATAAATATTCCGATATTTGGTTTCATCTTTATTATAGAGAATAATTATTTGGTAGTAGCTACTAATCCTTAACTTGAGTACTTATTCCTTAAATTGAGGAATAGATATTCTTCTCTAAAATGACTATAAATTATTCCTTAATACATGTAAGAACTCTTAAAATTAATATATTTTAAGAAAAATACAAACTTTTGATATTAATCATATTTTATAAATTTTTCATAGGTAACAGCCAAAGTTATGGATAGGAATATATAGTTATTATATTACAAGTTACAACATCTTTCTTATTTTAAAAAAAAAAAAAAGTTACAACATCTTTTTTTTTTTCTCAAAATTATTATTCCTAATGTAATTTCTATTCAGTGTACTAAACGTTAAGGGTGGCAATTTGTGTTCACGTGTCATGTCAACTTATGATTATTTGACTATATGGGTCAATACTAACCTGACACGTTTATTAAATGGGTCAAGATTACTTATCCTTAGCACAACCTGTTTATTAAACGGGTTGTTAGGCTCTAAGACTTTAGGAACTACATGTATTAGAACTTCAATGTGTAATGTGTTAGCAAACCATGATCAAAACTTAGAGTCTAGATTTAGGCTACTCAAAGTGTATATATTTGTAAAGTTGGAATCGAGTAATTGTAGGATTTATATGTCTAAATCTACAAGGCTCGATCGATCGAATCTCGCAGATAATTTTTTCTGCAGAATTTCAAACTTAGCCTAAGCCCGGTTTGACGTGTAGAGTTTTATATTTTACTCCAAGTATAAAAGGAAAACCCTAGCCATATTTTAGAGGTTGTTGATATATAGTGTGTGTGAATCTACTGTAAGATCTAAAGGTGTTTACCTTCATACACACTTAGAGTTATCAAGATCAAGATTGATGTCAAGAATTTGGTGATCTCTTCAGTTGTTGTTTCAAGAGCTTAAAGAAAACACAAGTAGAAGAGCTTGTGTTCAAGGAAAGAAGTAGTCTGTGGACTCGGAGCTGTCACGTGGTTGTGGTAGTAAGTTTTCTACACGAGATAGTAATAGGATGTTAGTGGTCTAAATCTTATTGTAAAAACTTCAATTCCTTCATAGTGGATTTGTTTTACCTTGAGGATAGCTAGGTTAAATCCTCCCCAAGTTTTTTACTGGTTTGGTTTTCCTGGGTTATCATATCGTTGTGTTATTTACTTTTTTGCATTATTTACATGATATGATTTGATTGTGTTAACTTAGATTTGGATAATTTATCTAAGTAATCACTTGGCTAAATAACAAAGTTAAATAACTTGTGTTTTAAGGGGTCTAAAAATGTACACGGGTCAATCGTGTCGACCCATTTTTCAGATTTTACCAAAATAAAAAAAAATACAAATTTTAGTATTAATCAAATTGATCTAAGCTATGAAAAACCAAGGAGATAAATTTTTTTAAATATAAAATGCAGAACTAACGAGTAACTGCATCACAAATAATCATTCAAAATTAAAGCATATCTTAATATTACAAAGAATCAATCACAATATGTTAAAGAAAATAAACCACAACAAATAATAAGTTTTTATATATAGGGTTTGAAGGGTATATTGGTAAAATTTCATTTAATCAAATAGGTCAGACAGGTCAAATAGGTTCCATAGGTTGGACATGAACCTGACATGTTTATTAAATAGATTAGTCGTGTCAAGTCAAATATGACACGAATCCATTAAATCTCAACCCAAAGCCTACTAATTTTGTGTCATGTCATGTTGAGTTCATAGGTGGTGTTGAATTTTGCCACCCATACTAAACATTTTATAAGAATGTAATCTTTTGAGATGAGTTTTGGACTTAAATGGCTTTTGTGGCAGTCTGTAGGCAAGTGTTCAATGTCCCCCATTTCCGTAGTTGTATAAGACTCAAAGTGGATTGAATTTCAATTTTTTATTCATTAAAAAAATAGAAAGACAAAAAAAAAAAAAAACTCAGATTAATAGACTGCATCTATCATACGAGTGTCAATGTTTAACACGACCCACGAATACAACACGAACATGACACATATTTTTGTAGGTTAAGGTTAGGCCTTAGTGGGGTTGAGCCATAAATGGGTCTACCGAGAGTGACACGATAAAAAATGTGTCATAAGCAAGTCAACTCGTGTGACCCACAATTGACACATTTGATATGCTAATTTATTCGTGTCAACCCGTAATGACCCATTTAACATAACCTATTTAACTCGTATAACAAATAAATATTTAGTTTATTTTAGATTTGTCAATACCTTTTATATCTACTCTATATTTTAAACTAAGTAATATAATTGTAAGTTGAGCAATGCAATATTGATACTTAGCACTTGTCGAGTTTTATTGAAAAATGCAATTTTGAATTTGGATTGAAGTGTATGTACTTCTTTTGGCATGTAAAAAACTTATTTCTAGATGGATGTTATATTTTTGTTGATCTTTGTTATTTTGATTTGGGTTGAAGTGTTTGCACTTCTTTTGGGATGTAAAGAACCTATTTCTAGATAGATGGTATGACATTGTGAAGTTAATATTTATTAAGTAATTTGATATTATTTGAACTTTTGGATGATGTGTTTTAACTATTTGATGTTATTATTAACTTTCAAATTGCATGCTTAAATAGGTATTTTGATGTTATGAGTTTGCATTAAATTTGTTGTTTATTAAATTTACAACAATTATATTAATTAGGGTTTTTTTTTTTAAGCGGGTTAAATGATTTGAATTTGTGTCAACCAAGCCTGTTTGATATTAGGTGGGATGAAGTGGGTCATGTCACATTTGTGTCAACCCAACACAACCCGTTTATTAAGCATGTTAAGTGAGTTGTGTCAACCCACTTTATTAATATGTTGTGTTAGGGTTGAAGGGTCATAAAACGATTATTAAATGGGTTAAGTTCAAGTTGAGCCATTTAACCGAATACCCTTACCTCGACACAACACGCTAACCCGAATTGACACCTCTAATCTATCATGCACAAGTTCTAAAATTTGAATTTGGTGTTTACCTAAGTTTTAATTTGAACTATTAATCCACCCACCTTGTCCAAAAATTGATGAGGAAATTTTCATTTATCCACAACAATCATAGTAAGAAACACAGAAATTTTATTCAATAATAGGTTGAAAAATGCAACAAAAATATATGGCAACTAGTAATACTACATACTTGCAGAAAGGATGTGTTCATACAAACACCCCTTATTATTTTATGCATATATTACCTAAAAAATGAATCAAGGGTACATCTCATATCTTATGTTGCAACTCCCATCGCCAACTCTTCCTCCAACTTTACCATTACAACAAGATGGAAGTTTAGCAATTATGCTATCAAGACACTTAAAGCACAATACAACAAACTTTAGTTATTTCGATCCTCTTTAATCGAGGGTTTACTAAGATTCGTTGATACAATCTATAAATACAAATTCGCATGGTTATATTACTAAATTTTATCTCAAAGGTTATTAAGTCCCTTAGAATAAGTTAAAACACCCTTGAAATAAATGTGAAGAAAAAGAGCGGGGGAGTTTTGTACCTAAACGTTTACATTTTTCAGCCTATAACCCTTGAAAAAATATGACAAAATTTTCAGCCGTTGAAAAAAGCCCACAAAAAAATTTAAGAAGATAGCCACAAAGCAAACAATTCTATTTAGTTCACTCTCTCATATAGATTGAGAAAGTAAAAATCCAAATTCATAGCTTGACTGGACGATCATGGAAATCTCATAGCCTCTAGAGCTTGATGATCATGGAAATCGCACAGCTCCAATGAGGTATGAATTGATCTCGACAATTTGTGACTCTTTGTCTCTCTTAGCGTGGTGTTCTCAGCAACAAAAAAAGCATATAAGTTACTCCGATTAGGTATGAATTGATCATGGAATTCACAAACCTTAATTTTGGATTTTTTTCTTTTGTTTTTTGGTTTACCCACACTTTTTCATCGATTTCCCCATGATTTTCGTTTCACATTTCTCAGAAAACTAAGCTCATCATCAATTTCCCTATTCCAAGTTCTAATTGTTCAACTTTTGTGATTTCATTATTCGAGTTCTAATCATAATCTCTATTTCCTTTACAGTTTTCATACAAATATTGATTGAGTTTTTTTTTTTTTTGGTGAGTATAGGCACAACGAGATTGCAAGGCTCAATCCAAGAGACTGCTAGTATTGGTTGCCTGGGAAATGTGCTTTTAGACACCCTGTAAGATTTTGCTCTTTTTAATATAATTTTCTATGCCTATGGCCTTGATTTATTTCCTAATATAATTTGCACATTCAATAATTATGAATTTAGTTAATATTAGTTATACGTTTTTTCAATCAATGTTTGCTATATTGTATGTGTTTGAACTTGGGTATTAGTTATGGATTCTTTCAATCAATTTTTGCCATATTGTATGTGTGTATTATGTTCAATTGTTTTGGCTTTTTGCTGTAGTGAAACCAATTGCTTTGGCTTTTTGCTTTGAATATAAAAGTTGTCCCAATGATGTATGTTGATCAATTAGAAGTTGGCAAAAGGAGTGGATTATAAAAGTAGGTACATAGGAATCCCTGTAATCAAGAAGTTTTCTAAGAATACTTGATCCATACTTTGTTAACATGGACATTATAAATGAGAGAATATAGAATTCTAACAAAAGAATTGTAGTTTGAGTGATTGATGAAGTTATTAACAAGGGAATTACAATTTTATGACTAGATGTGCAGCATTGTACCATATTTCATCTAAGGTGTAGATGAGGATAAGTTAAATGTTTTTTCTAATTAAGATCCATGCCCATGTTCTAAATCTGGCTTGGAAATTTTTGGAACTCAAACTAGTCCATTTACAACACAAGATAACATGATTATTATAGCCATCATAGCATCAGTAGTTTTTTCTGCAAGTCATGCTCATCACTTGCATATTAAATGCCTCAAAACTTTGGTTAGTTTTACATGTTATCTTATGTGACATACTCATCCTTTTTATTTTGGTTGCAGAATATGCAGAGTCAGTGGCGGAGCCAAAATTTCAATTCAAGGGGGGCAAAATTATAAGGAGCTTTGGAAGCACAATCGTTCATCTATTGATCTCCCATTCAATTTTTTAATTAATTTTTAACACTTCATTGCTAAAAAGCCTCAAATTTTATAACCAAAACATAGAATTTGAAACAATGAAAGAGTCAAAGAGATTGAGGGGAAAAAAAAAGATTAGTGGAACGATGTAAGCATTAGAGATTTAGTGTCATGAAAAAATAAGACATTATTTGAAAGTATGGATCCGCTACTTAGAGTTGGAGCCATGAAATATTTTAAACACAATTTAGTAGACAATTTTTATTTAAACTTAAAAAGTGTGATGAAAATTGAATTTCAATTGGTGTAAAAGATTAAGTGCTATGTATCTTCCAATAAAAAAAAATTAGTAAGTGTCAATGTGTCCAATTTAATATTATCTCTTTGTATCTTTTTTCTCTAGTATGATATTTAGTAAAACTTTGTTGATAAAGGTACAAGTGTGTAGCATATCTCATGACAGCACAGCAAGTTCTTGCATGTGCTACGTACTAAAGAATAACAAGCCACCTCATAAGGCACTAACTCTCACAAACATGCATGATATTAGATCAAGAGAATGTAAAGTCTCAATTACTTGAACTTTAGGTATTTGACAGAAGCATATTAAGTAGCTCTTTGTATCAGAACACTATGGTAGCCAATTCTAATTCTGTAGGTGTCTCGAAAGTTGTTAAGCAGCTCTTTGTTTTCGTTTTAAGATATATAACATATTGTATACTCTTCTCTTTGTTGGGGGGAATTAATTTCGGCATCAAACTATCAAATTTGTATCATTTGCATAGTTAACTGAAATTATGGGTTAGAATTTGATGTGTTAGGTTCTAAGTACTGAGGAACTTATGTATTAGAACTCTAATTTGTATTGTTGGAAAACCATGATCAAAACAGGTTTTTAGTCTTGTTTAGACTTGCTCAAAGTATAGGTCTTTTGTGTAAAGTTGGAATCGAGCTGTTGCAGAATTCATTGTGCAATTCGGTCTGGCTCGATCGATTGAAAATTAGGCTCGATCGATCGAAAGTCAGGCAAAATGTTTTTCTGCAGAATTTTCCAACTCAGCCCTAAGCCCATATGACGTGTAGGGTTTTGTGTTTTACCCTAGGTATAAAAGGGAAATTCTAGCCACGTTTTTTAGGTTGCTCTATTTGTTGTGTGTGTGAATCTCTTATGAGATCTAGGGGTGGTTGCCTTCACACATGCTTAGGATTATCAAGAAGGAGATTTTATTGAGAGCTTGATGATCATTCAGTTGCTGCACTAAAGAGCTTAAAGAAACACAAGCGGGTGTGCTTGTATCTGCTGGAGAATCCAAGAAAGAAGGAGTCTGTGTTCTCGGAGCTTGCACATGGTCGTGTCAGTAAGTTTCTACTGGTGGGTAGCAATAGGATGTTAGTGGTCTAAGTCGCTATTGTAAAACTTCGATTCTTTCATAGTGGATTCAGGTTTACCTTGAGGATAGCTAGGTTAAATCCTCCCCAGGTTTTTACCGGTGTGGTTTCCTAGGTCATCATATCTTTGTATTCTTTATATTCCGCACTTTACATTGATATGATTATATGATTGTGTTAACCTAGATCTGAAATTTGGACTAAGTAATCACTTGGCTAATTTAATAGGTTAATTCAATTATGTTTTAAAGGGTCTAAAAATGTACAAGTGGTATCAGAGCAGGTTGCTCTTTTGTTGAAGATCTTTTGATCTCTGAGCTGATCCTTGATCCCTGTTGTCATGGAACACGGACACTCTCTTGTTATTCCACCTAACTTTAATGGGAATAATTATGCTTATTGGAAAGTAAGGATGAAAGCCTTCTTGAAATCAATTGATGAGAGAGTTTGGAACTCCGTTGAATATGGATGGGAGAAGCCCATTACTCCTGTTAGTGAGTGGCAAACTTCTCAAAAAGAAGCAGCTGCGTTTAATAGCAAAATTATGAATGCTATTTTTAACACTGTTTCTGTGGAGGAATTTAAGAGAATCTCTATTGTTGAGGTTGCTCACATTGCTTGGAATATCCTCAAGACTGTGCACGAAGGCATAAAGGCTGTCAAAATTAATAAGTTGCAGCAATTAACTTCTAAATTTGAAAGCATTAGGATGTCTGATGATGAATCCTTTGATGAATTCTATGCTAAACTTAATGATATTGTTAATTATGCTTACAACTTGGGTGAAATCTATGATCAACCTAAAATTGTTAGGAAGATTCTTAGATCTTTAACTGAAGATTTTAGACCCAAAGTGACTGCCATCAATGAGACTCCATCCCTATTATTGAACTTGTAAGATCTCTTCAATCCTATGAGTTAGACCTACCTAAGACTAGCAAATCAAAATCAATGGCTCTCAAGTCTGTTGATGATGTTGAGGCGAGTGGATTTGATGATGATCTCTCTACTACTGAAATTGCTTACCTTGCCAAGAACTTTAGAAATTTTCATAGGAACAATAACAGAAGAGCAAAAGGTAATAACACTGCTGAACCTAGAAATTTTAGGAGGAATGATCCCACTAAGGTTAATAATACTGAAAAACCTAAAGAAAAAGTAGGTCAACCTTCTAATAATTCTATGGGTCATCAATGTTTTGAATGTCAAGTGTATGGTCATATGAAATCTGAATGTCCTACATACTTGAGGTTTAAGGGTAAGATTATGGCTGTAATCCTTAGTGATGATGAAGTTTCTGATGATGAGTCTGGTTGTGACGAGGATGGAAACTTCATTGCTTTCACTGTTACTGCTATAGTCAATGAAAGCTTGTTTGTTGAAGAGAACCCTTCTAATGGGAAACTTTTTGAGGATGTAGATCTTCAAGAAGCCTATAATAAACTTTGTAAAGTTGCTGTAAAGGATACTATGAATATTGAATTAGACTTAAAGAAAATTGCATCTTTTGAGCTTGAAAAGAAAAATTTGCTTGTTAAACTGTTTGATGCTAATGACCTTTTGAATAATGTGAAGACTAAGAACATGCTTTTGATTGAAAAAGTTAAGAATTTGGAACATGAACTAGCTGTTGCTAGAGAACAAACTGATAGGTTTGCAAGCTCCAAACTTGATCACATGCTAAGTGTTCAAAAGTCTCCCTCTGACAAAACTGGCTTAGGTTTTATAGAAAGTATCTCCGTGTCTACACCCCATTCTACAAACTTTGTACCTTCCTCTTCTTCCGAACCCCTTGTGAGTGAGGTTGTCAAACCCTCTATGAGTGAGGCTAACTCTGTAGAAGTTACACCTCCTGGAAGATTAGGGTTGATCTTCATGAGTCTAAACCTAAGGCTCCCAACCCTCCTAAGGGCAAGACACATGATAAGCCTGCATGGGTTTGTCACTTTTGTGGAAAGTCGGGGCACATTCGTCCAAACTGTTACAAGTTGCAAGTTGCTAAGAGAGCAAACAAACCAAAAGTGCCTGTGCCTCAAGCACAAGATCCTATGGTACTTATTGGTGAATTGGTAAAGGTTCTAAACCTTTATTCCAATCCTAGAGTTGATAATCACTCTCATGAGAATAAGAACTCCAATGCTCGAGGTGCATCTAAAAAGTTTTGGAAACAAAAAGCTCAATCTAAGTGAGTTTTTTTGACATGGTCCTTGTGCTTCAATGCTTTACTCTTTGTGACCATTGTTCTTTGTTTTTTTTTTTTTTTTTTTCTTTGTTTCTAGGATTTGTATTGCATATCATTCATGCATTTCATTCTATTATTTTTGTTTTCTTTTTATTAAAAAAAAAAGGAAAAAAAAAAAGAAAAGGAAAAAGGGTAGCAAATTGTATTTTGCATTATTTTCTTGGCATTAAAAACAAGGTTGTAAGGTTGAATTTATTCAACCATCTAATTGGCTTTATTCCGTGCCAAATTTGCTTGTAATTCAGCATTTAGTAACCCTGTATTTAGGTGGGTTTGTTGTAAGGGTAGTGAGTGAGATAGAGTGAAGATTGCTCAAGAGTGTGCAAGAAAACAGAGACTCGCGGCTGGGACTCGCGGGTGACTCGCGGCTGCAAGCCGCCAGAAGCAGCACACGTGCCAAGCATGCTGGAAGATGAACAGTCATGCTAGCTGGAGCACTACAGGACAAAACAGGACAACTGGCCATACGGTTAACTCGCGACTGGATCTCGCGACTTAGTCAAGCCGCGAGGTCAAGCCGCGAGCCACCCCTGTTTTGTAAAACCTGACGTTTCACATTCCTCTCCCACTCCAGTATAAATACCCCTTTTACCCACGATTGAAAGAGAGCTTCCAGAGAGAATTTTGAGAGAGAAACCCTAAAGAAAAACAAGATTGTTTCACCCACAATCTATACCTTAGAGTCTCTTCAAATTCCCCTACTCTCTTCCTCTCCATTGTCAAATCCTTGAGAGGCATTATACCAAACCTAGTTCTTACCATCACCATCACTGTGAGACAGTTGTTTGGATTTCTGGGAAGCAGTTAGGAAGGAACCAATCTTCATTGGTTGATGCTACGGTCTAGTAGCGGAATCCGGGAAGCTAGAAAAGAAAAAGGTTCGGCGCAACCTCGTTGGAGCAAGAAGCTTGGAGGGCTTAGGTGCACTGGGTAGATTAGGCTTGGAGGGTCTATTGCTGTCCTTGTATCCCAACTGTATTTTCTAGTGGATTGTTTACCGCTTGGAGGGCGGCGGAGAGGTTTTTCGCCGAGGACTTCGGTTTCCTCTTTAATAACACATCGCGTGTTGTCTTTGTGTTTGCATCTTCCTTCCTCTCTATCTTTGCCTTATTATTATCTGCTGTGGTTTTATTTTGTTATGGCTTAGATAGTCTTTAACCAATTTCGTATTATAGCATGTGTTAAGTTTCCGCACACTAGTTGTTTGACATATTGCTTGTATTGGTTAAGTTGTAATTTGGGGGTCTAAACGTTCAAAGGTGTTTTGTACACGTTTTTGAACTTTCAATTGGTATCAGAGCGGGTACACTGCTATTGGTTTCATTACCATTGTGTGATCCTTGACTCCCTTTTGAGATGGATATGTCTCAATCCCTAAATGCACCTCCATATTTTGATGGTAGTAATTATGCTTTTTGGAAGGTTCGCATGAGAGCTTTTCTGTGTTCTATTGATGAATCCGTTTGGGATGCTGTTGAGATTGGTTGGACCAAACCTGAGGCAGCCAAATCCACATGGGATAAGGCAGCACTTGCTGCATCTAATGCTAACAGTAAAGCACTCAATGCTATTTTCTGTGGTGTGTCTCCAGATGAATTTCACAGGATTTCTCACATTACCATTGCCAAAGAAGCATGGGAGATTCTGGAAACCACTTATGAAGGCACGAAGAAAGTGAAAGACATCAAGTTACAAATGCTGACCACTCGGTTTGAGGAGCTCAAAATGAGTGAGGATGAGTCTTTTGACTCTTTCTATGGGAAGCTAAATGAGGTGGTTGTCAGTAAGTTCAACTTGGGGGAGAAAACGGAGGACTCAAAGATTGTAAGGAAGATCCTTCGATCATTGCCGGAAAGTTTTCGTGCTAAAGTGACAGCAATTGAAGAGAGCAAGGATCTTGATGACATCAAAGTACAGGAGCTGGTTGGTTCTCTGCAGACTTATGAGATGTCGCTGCCCAATCAACGGAAGAGTAAATCCCTTGCTCTAAAGACCATTAATGAAAAGGTGGAAGATCAAGACTCATCGGGAGAAGATGTGGTTGACAAAGATGTAGCTTACCTTGTCAAAAATTTCAGAAAGTTCTTGAAATTCAAAAATAATGGCAAATTTGATGATAAAAGAAAATTCCAAAGTTCTGGAAGGGAGAAGAGGGATTTCAAAAAGAAAGATGGAAAAGAATCCCAACCCACACAAGGTGTCACTTGTTTCGAATGTAATGGGCATGGACACTTTAAGAAGGAATGTCCGAATTATTTGAAATCGAAAGGTAAAGTGTATGCCACGACCTTGAGTGACTCGGATTCGTCTGACTCAGAATCTGAAGAGAGCTGTGATGGAGAGGGGAACTATTCAGCTTTTATGACTATTGCTCATGTTGAGTCTTCGGATGAGTTAAATCTGCTTGTACGAGACCTTGGAGAACATAGTGATGATGAATCACTGGGAATTGTTGAAGAATCAGATGCTGAAGAAGATGAAAACACAGCAAATCTTCAAGAGAATTATAACTCACTCTTGGAGAAGTCGGGTGAGTATACAAGGGTGGCCAAGGCTGCTGTGAGAAAAATGAAGAAGGCTGAGGAGGACTACAAAAGTCTCCTAATTCGATATAGGGAGGCCAAATGTGAGATAGAAACACTGAATGGTGAGTTGTCCGAAGCTTACACAAAAGTGAGATTTCTTGAGAATGAGGTTGTGTAAGCGAATGCTAAAATAGAGAGGGTCACCACCAAGAAGCTAGATGATGTTATATCATCTCAAAAGAGCTTTTCAGACAAATCCGGATTGGGATATACCGGAGGAAGTAGTTCATCTGGAAATGTCACTAAAGAAGTGAAGTTTTTAAAGGCCAAAGATCCAGTTGTAGCTGACCTTACTGGTGAGAAGCTCGAGGTGGAGGAGAAGAAGAATGTGGTAAACCAACGGATGCTGAATCCCCGTAATCAGTCTGTGGGCAGGTCTGAATCTCGTGCCAAGTCACGTCCACGACCACAAAGAGGTCCTAGAGGAACTTATGTGTGCCATTATTGCGGATTTCAAGGGCATACTCGACCAAATTGCCAAAAGCTGAGAGCAAAGAACAGTGCAACTCCTTAAAGGTCAGGAGGACCCAGAAATGATAGGAGAATTTGGGCAGGTGATCAATCTAGAGATCAAAATGGAGATCCCGGAATGATGAACGTGATGAAGATGATTGGTGCATTCACCAATTGCTTGGAAAGCTTCTCACGAAGGTTTGAAAGCCCTAACTCCCGTACCCAATCCTATAAGGAAATCACCCCAAACGCAAGTGACGTGTGGGTGAAAAAGGGTACTCATGCATAAGCATTACAACATGTCCATGCATTAATACTTCCTATGCTTTGCGACAATGTTTGTTTGGTTTGCTTGCTGTTTTTGATGTTGGTTGTTTGCTTGTCTACTTGTGAATATTTTTAATTTTGTTTTATCAATCTTTTTGTTTCTTGTGTCAAAAATCCAAAAATCACATAAAAATTAGAAAATCAAAAAGCTTGATTAACTTTGTTGAGTCTTGTCTCAAAACTTGTTTTGCCTTGTACCTTTGTGCTAATGGCTTTGTGCATTTTCGAGCATTGCTTGTTTTCATGCACCTATATCACTGTGGGAAAAATCTTAAAATCTATGTGATTGTTGTAAATAGATCTTCAAACTTGTCATGAATGATTAGTGAATGGTTATGTTGATCTTGAGACATGCATAGACTTGTGTCTATATATCTTCCCACTCTTTATTTTTGTTTTGCTAAAAAGAGCTCACCAAATGTAAATCTCCAAATGAAAAGAGATATTGAGCTGCAAAAGCCTGTCGCACATTCTAGTATTCGACTAGGAAAAAGGGTAAGCAACCTTATATTAAAGTGAATGTTTATTCAAAAAGCCAAAGGCTTGTTCATTAAGGTGAAATGTCAAATATCACTCTCACAATGAGAGGTGATTGCCTCAAAAGATCAAAAAGATCAATTGCTATGATTAAAAGTGGAGTAAAATGTAAAGCTCCAAGTCATGTTATCAAGTTTTGTGGGAGGTCATATATACATATTTCTATAATTGAGATGGGTCACATGATCTAGTGCTAATTGTGTATGCCTTGGTTGAATCGATCATTGAAGCTTCACATTAGACGAAGGACTATCTCATTGTTGATATCCACACACAACACACAAGTTTATGTTCAATAAATGCCATATTCATTTGTGTGATTGTACTTGATGAAATGTGTTTTCACATGCTCAATCTTTGTTAATTCAAGCACAAAAAGATTTTTGAGTGTTTTAGGTGTTTTTGGAAAGTATTTTGTTTGAAAAATCTGAAAATTTCAAAAATCCTGTTTTGCCCTGTTTTGGCGGCTCAGTCGCGGGTATGTCAAGTCGCGAGCCTCAGTCGCATCTTCGCTGGTCATTTTTGGCGACTTGTTCGCGAGTGGAAGGTCCAGTCGCGAGGTTCACTCAGAGATTTTCGCGGCTCAGCTTGCGACTCACTCGCGGGTAGACCTTCCAGTCGCGAAAAACACTTAGAAAATTTTTTTCAAATTTTTGTTCTTGAGTGCTTTGGCGGCTTGAGCTAGCGACTGTGTGGCGACTTAATCAAGTCGCGAAAAACGCGTGTTTTGCAGAAACAGGAGCAGTTTTTAAACCTCTTTTCAGTTTTCCCTCGAACTTTTGTGACTGTTCATCTTCTCTCTAAACTATCTCCCTCCCAAACACTTCGTGCTCCCATTTCCAATCTCCATTGTTGCATTCTTGTAGCTCAAAATCGTCAAGTCACAGGTATGGGTTTTCAGTTTTGCACCCTTTTATACTTGATTTTGTGCTTTTCCCTTTGATTTTTCGCATATGTTTGTGATTTAGAAATGGGTTTGTGTTTCGGATTTTGCTCCTTGTTCATGCTTAGCTTGCGAATGCTGCTGCTAGAATTTGATGTGATCTTAGTTGTTTCCTTATTGCTCTTCATCCTGTGCTTAGCTAAGTGATTATTTTATTTTATCTGAACTTTGAGCTGTTGTGTTGTTTCAAAATGTTCCATTGGATATTGTGTGTTTTTACTGTGCTGAATGTGCTTGTTCTATTGTGTTAATCTGTTGGGAGTTTCTGTTAGTCTCAAAATACTGATTGTGTGTCATATCATTTTTTTTCCATTATATGTCTCAATGACATATATCTGCCTTTAGGATAGTTTCTCCATGTTGTTCATGTGTTTCCTATCTTAGGCTTGGTTTATCCATGTGATTGATCTAAGTAGTTTATTGTTTAAGTGTTCAAAGTTCATTTGTATGGATGATATCTCTTTGTTAATTATATGGTACTGACTGGTTCTGCACATATATTGTTCTATGCTATTGTGGCCTTTTCTGATTGTTCACAGATGGCTCCCTCACCTCAGAAGAAGAAATCTACTGCAAAGAAGGCTGACAAAAGATTAAAAATGGATTCTAAACTGTTTAGGTCAGTTCATCACTTTGAGAGATACAAGGATAACTTCTTGAATGCAGGAATTATTCAAGAAAGATTTGTAGATTTGGAGGACTTAAGACAAACCTTTATCCCCAGCTGTTTTGAAGGAAGAGGATGGGAAAAGCTTCTGAGCGATTTCCCTATTGTGTGTGAACCCCTGATTAGGGAATTTTACTCAAATGCTGTGATAAAGGAGAATGAATTAAGTTGCTGGGTTAGAGGTAAAGAATTCGTTTTGGATGCTCATGTCATAGATGATGTACTAGGGCTTGAAGGATTAGAAGATGAGGAATTTATCAATTACAAGGATAGGAGTGTTTCTATTGAAACTGTTCAACAAAGGATAGGTGGGCAGAGAGAAGGGAAATGTTTGAATACCACTGCCTTTCCAGTGGACATGAGGTGTCTAACAATAATCATGATATTTAACCTCTATCCCATTAAGAAATTAACTACAATCAATTGTGCTAGAGCAGTTTTTCTGATGGATCTCAAAGAAAAGAATTTCATAGACATAAGTTCCCACATATATGACACCATTGTGGATGAGACAAGAACAACCTCTAGGCCTAAATTGATCTTTCCCAGTTTGCTAATGAGGATTTTTAGAAGGAAGGGTGTTCCAATCCCTCAAGACATCAGTCCCATGTCCACACCCTCTGCAATTAACAAGCTTACCTGCAAAAGGATAAGTGTTAGGCTTCCGGGAGAAGAAGATGAAGGTGATGAAGGAGAGGGTGTCCCAATGGAGACTGAAGCAGAGGCAGCAGGGCATGCATCAACCTCAACACCTAGGAGGAGTGGCAAAAGGTCTAGAGCTTCAACTTCTTCAGATACACCTCCAGATGCTTTCCAAATCATTCTGGAAAGACTTGATGGGATCAGGGAAGTCCAGACTGAGCACTCTGAGCGGATGAGAGCCATGCAGGACCAGATTGATGTATTGTCTGCAAAACTTGACAGCTTCACCACTCAGCATAACCAGTGACCCTTTGGCCATTACGGTCAAAAAGGGGGAGATGCCATTGATGATGAAAAGCAGAAAAGCAAATCTTAAGGGGGAGTAATGTGTTGAGGGGGAGTTGTCAAAGTTATCAAAATCAGAAACTTTGTTTATATATGCTTATGTTTTGGGTATTTGGTGTATAGTTGTTTCTAACTCTTTACTTATACTCTTGGTTTAAACTTTAATATATTTTGATGATGTTATTCAGGATGTTTTTGTGGTTTGTACCCATGTGCTTTTGTAAGCTTTTAGGGTTAATGTTTTATGCATAGTTTGTAGGCTTTATGGTATGTACCTTGCTTAATGCAGCCTTTATGCTATGTTGAAATCAGTACTTTAATCTAAATGTTCTGCATTTTGGTTTATGTACTGTCACTCTTGTGCCCTTGTAGGATTGTTCCTAGATGCATATGCCTTGTGTGTTATGCATTGGTTGAGTGTTGAGCATACAAGTGTCTTGCCTTGTGCTTGTTAACTTGTATGTCCTTGTGTTCATTCCAAGTGTGAATGAGCACTGTGATCACTACCTTGTGGTGTTCACTTGGTTGATCAAGCCATGGTTTGTTTATTAACTCCATCTTTGCTTGATCACATATTGCCTGTTTCATATGCATTTATAATTTTCTGCTTACAATGATCATGGTGTATTGTTGTGTTTCAGGAGTATTATGTTCATATGATTCAAGTGCTTCACAGTTTCTAGAGTTAGGTGTGAGTGAGTTTTGTTCAACTGTTCCCAACTCACATGTTAAGTCTAGAGTCTGTTTTAGGGTTTTGTCACGGAATAGCCAAAGGGGGAGATTGTAAGGTTGAATTTATTCAACCATCTAATTGGCTTTATTCCGTGCCAAATTTGCTTGTAATTCAGCATTTAGTAACCCTGTATTTAGGTGGGTTTGTTGTAAGGGTAGTGAGTGAGATAGAGCGAAGATTGCTCAAGAGTGTGCAAGAAAACAGAGACTCGCGGCTGGGACTCGCGGGTGACTCGCGGCTGCAAGCCGCCAGAAGCAGCACACGTGCCAAGCATGCTGGAAGATGAACAGTCATGCTAGCTGGAGCACTACAGGACAAAACAGGATAACTGGCCATACGGTTAACTCGCGACTGGATCTCGCGACTTAGTCAAGCCGCGAGGTCAAGCCGCGAGCCACCCCTGTTTTGTAAAACCTGACGTTTCACATTCCTCTCCCACTCCAGTATAAATACCCCTTTTACCCATGATTGAAAGAGAGCTTCCAGAGAGAATTTTGAGAGAGAAACCCTAAAGAAAAACAAGATTGTTTCACCCACAATCTATATCTTAGAGTCTCTTCAAATTCCCCTACTCTCTTCCTCTCCATTGTCAAATCCTTGAAAGGCATTATACCAAACCTGGTTCTTACCATCATCATCACTGTGAGACAGTTGTTTGGATTTCTGGGAAGCAGTTAGGAAGGAACCAATCTTCATTGGTTGATGCTACGGTCTAGTAGCGGAATCCGGGAAGTTAGAAAAGAAAAAGGTTCGGCGCAACCTCGTTGGAGCAAGAAGCTTGGAGGGCTTAGGTGCACTGGGTAGATTAGGCTTGGAGGGTCTATTGCTGTCCTTGTATCCCAACTGTATTTTCTAGTGGATTGTTTACCGCTTGGAGGGCGACGGAGAGGTTTTTCGCCGAGGACTTCGGTTTCCTCTTCGATAACACATCGCGTGTTGTCTTTGTGTTTGCATCTTCCTTCCTCTCTATCTTTGCCTTATTATTATCTGCTGTGGTTTTATTTTGTTATGGCTTAGATAGTCTTTAACCAATTTCGTATTATAGCATGTGTTAAGTTTCCGCACACTAGTTGTTTGACATATTGCTTGTATTGGTTAAGTTGTAATTTGGGGGTCTAAACGTTCAAAGGTGTTTTGTACACGTTTTTGAACTTTCAAAGGTTGGTCAATTTATTTTCACATAACATGTCTTTGTACCTTGTTTAGCTTGGATGAGCTTATTTATTGCAATTTACTAGTTGAAACTTTGTAGTGCATGTTGTGTAGGAAAGATGTTTATAGTTTTTGATCACTTTGTCTTGATCTTGAAGTCACATGTTTTTTACTGTTAGACTTGAACTTTTGGAAAAAGGCATAAATAACCATCTCACCACTGTTCACTAGCCAATCATGAACACCTTAGTGCATATCGTAAGATTTTGTGCTCGAAAAAGTGTAGCACATGCACAAAAAGTACATAAGGTATAGCCTCAGTTTAAATATTAAAATTAGTGTGTACATTATTGGACTTAATGTTAAATCAAACAAATAAAATTGGTGTGTACATGATCAAATAAAATTGGTGTGTACAATATGAGGCAAATCAAGAAACTTACATGATTGCAAGCTTATGATCTAGGAGATGTGGGAGTTATATGATGTAACTTTTTAGGTGATAGTCTTTTTCAAATTCTATATGATGAATTTTGTAGACTTTGTGTATGATTTCTATTCACATATCACCTCACATGTATCTCAAGTTTTTGCTAGTTGCACACACTACACAAGTTACTCTTTGCTAAACTTTGTACATGTTACTGTGTGTGTCTTTGGTTTGACCAACCAAGTTTGAAAATTCCTTGAGCTTTATGCAAATCATATTTGATGCTTGAGAATTTAAGTGAATGGTTTGAACATCTTAAATTTTGGGAAAACTAGGTTCATCTCATACTCATGCATTTTATTAATAAAACTCAATGCTTTGAGGAGTTTCTGCAATATTTTGCTTTGTTTTTCAAAAATCTTTTTTGCAGGTTTTGGCTTGGATCTGGGCATTTCGATCGATCGAATCTGTTTTTTCGATCAATCGAAATTGCTATTAAAAATTCTTGGCTTGAATCTATGTGTTTCGATCTATCGAACCTAATTTTCGATCAATCGAAAATCGTATAGAGAGTTTTTTAAAACACTTGATTCTCACGTGTTCAAACACTTTTTCAAAAAGTTTTCAAACACTTTCTCTCTCTATTCAATTGGTCAAGGCTCCAATCAAGATTTTTTGTTGTTTTGCTCCGTTCTTTTTGTAAGGTTTTTCTCCTCTAAGGCTGGTAAGACCCTTTTACCCTTCTTTTTGCATTTATTTTCATGTTTCATGCATTAAATCATGCATTTGTGGGGAAATTTCGAACCTATAGGATTTTGGGGTTTTTGATGTTTCAAGCTTATTTTCTTCAAATTGATCATTGGGTTTTTTTTCATATGAGGATGTATAACTGTTCTTGATGGTTTAATTTGATCAATTTGTTGTTTTGTGAGAAATTGAAATTTCTAGGGCTTGAATATACCTGAATTGGGGATTTGTTCAAATTGAGTTAAATTGAGTTAATTGGCTTGTTGGATTGATTAATTTGATCATTATGAACTATTTTCTACCTTGGGTAATGATCAATTGGTCAATTTGGTACAAATTGAACAAGTGTTTTTTCGAAATTTTGGGGGTTTTGTTTTAAACTCTATGCTCAAGCCAATTTTGTGATTCTAAACTTAAATTGAACTTAATCTCACTGCATTAGAGCATGCATCGTGACATTATACTGCTCATGCATCATATAGATTTTTTTTTCTATATTTTTTGCTAACTTGCAGTCTGCCCTTGTTTTTTTTTTTTTTTTTTTTTTTTTTTTTTTTTTTTTTCTTTTTAGTCTTGTCCTTGTGTCTTGTCCTTACCCTAGCACCATGCCTAGGAAGACTAGAGCCTATAGGACAGCCTCCTCTTCATCTGAGCCTCCCTTTCAGAGTGAGTTGTTTTCGAGTGAGAAAAACAAGGAGTTGGATGAGACTTTAAACATTAAGAGAAAGATTTGGGCTGAGCGTAAGGTTTTGCTAGATGAGTTAGATCCTGCCATTAGGGCAAACTTTGAGCATAGGGGCTGGTTGCCACTGTTGGATATTAGTCATCCTCCTCTAGTTGCTCGGATTAGAGAGTTCTACTCGAACCTCTCTATCCGCATCTATGATTCCAACACTTTAGCAAAGAGTTGGATACGAGGTGTAGAGTATACCATTACTCCTAGGGTAGTGGCTGATGTTCTTGGGGTACCGTTGGTCCAACACCCTGTCTATCCTTATGATGAGTCTCCTCACTTGGACGACATCATGTCTTACATCACTGGGACTTCTATCCGGTGGGGTTTTAATTCTCGGATCACTTTTGTTGAGCTCATTGAGACTACCTATCTTTTCTTTCGAATAGCATGTCATTCCTTGTGGCCTATCTCTCATCTGCACACCATTCCTTTGGAGCGATGTGTATTTTTGTACGCCCTTGTTACTGATGCTCCTATCAGTTTTCCTCATTTGTTTCTTCGTTCTGTGAATGAGGTTTATAGGAGTTTTTCTGTTTCTCATGCTCTTTGTCATCCTATTTTCATTCATCGGATTTTGTTGTTTTAGGGTTAGATGACTTCCCCGCTTCTGAGCCCATACACATTGTTGCTCCCATATGTGCCACCTTTCTTAGGCAAAGGGCTGCTCATATGAGAGAGAGCTTTAAACGTCCTAGATTTAAGCCTTCTGGTACTGCACCACCTCCTCCCTCTTCTACAGGTACTACTTCTGGTGAGGCGTCTGCTGATCCTGTTGGTGCTGCTGTTGGTGTTGTTCCTCCACCATCTACTTTGGATGACTTTGACATTTGTCGTACGTTGGAGATTGTCATGACCATTCAGGCGGCTCATGGTTAGCTTTTGGTGGACATGCTTGATGAGCTCCGTGCTTTGCGAGCAGATTTGGCGCATCTTAGACGTTTGCCTTCGCCACCTCCTTTTGATGATGGTTTCTGATTACCCTTTGGCATTCCTTCACAAAAAGGGGGAGTACACTTGTAGAGGATTTTTGTAGTTAGGGGGAGATTTTTGTATGATGGAGCTTGTGGAGCTATTAGATTGTATCTAGGTGCTTCATTGTGTACTTATTTTTTGGCTCTTGATGTATTGTTTTTGGGCTATACATGATTAGGGGAGATACTTTGAGATACTATGTTTCTTGTTTCACTGCTTATTGATTTATATTTATGAGTTATTCGTGATATATGTCTTTATTTTGTGTTTTATGAAATAAAGAATTTATTTTTGTTTTGCTTGTATATTCCACACATGCGTTTATGTGTTTGTTGAGTATTTCAGGAAAAATACAGGTTGATTCAGTCGTGCTACTATCTACACTTGCAACTGATGGATAGTAGTTAAGTTGAATTTTTTTAATGGGCTTTATTGTTTGTAAAGGGTTGTTTTCCTTGTAACTTTGAGCATTGTGTTTGTGTTTTGTCACAGATTGCCAAAGGGGGGGTTTGTTAGGTTCTAAGTACTTAAGAACTTATGTATTAAAACTCTAATTTGTATTGTTGGAAAACCATGATCAAAACAGGTTTTTAGTCTTGTTTAGACTTGCTCAAAGTATAGGTCTTTTGTATAAAGTTGGAATTGAGCTGTTGTAGAATTCATTGTGCAATTCCGTTTGGCTCGATCAATCGAAAGTCGGGCAGAATGTTTTTATCAGATAACTAGGTTAAATCCTCCCCAGGTTTTTACCGGTGTGGTTTCCTGGGTCATCATATCTTTGTATTCTTTATATTCCGCACTTTACATTGATATGATTATATGATTGTATTAACCTAGATCTGAAATTTGGACTAAGTAATCATTTGGCTAATTTAATAGGTTAATTCAGTTATGTTTTAAGGGGTCTAAAAACGTACATGATGTTAATTGGTTGTCTTTGAAATTTGTCCAGAAATTCTTGGTATAGGGGGACAAAGTAATCCAGAAATCCTATACTAAAGGGGTTTGGGAGGAAGGTCGGGGGGGGGGGGGGGGGGTGCAGTTGCCCACCCCTCCTTGGCTCCGCCCCTGTCTGCAGTAGCTCTGCTTCGACATCAAAGTTACTGGATTTCTGGTTATTCAATTATGAGTCTAATATTCTAAAGGTTTTGATGGCATTTTAGTAGCCTTTAAAGTTCACAATTTTTCTTCATCACTAAATAACTGAGAAGTATAATCTTCAAAGTGATCTTAGTAAGATATTGCTTTAATGCTGTTACTAAAATTAAAGCTAGTATTCTAAACCATAGTTTTAAGCATCTTCTCGTTGTGCATATTATATCTAATACAACCTTGATATTAAACGTTACTTTTCTTTTGTTTAATTTCCTTTTTCTAAAACTCTGAGGACTAGGTATATAATTTTTTTGACAAAAATATGCTGGTGTGTGTGCATACATTGTAATTGCTATTTTTGCATTGTGTATGCATCTAGCGATGTTGGGAGTAAATTCATGAGCTTGCTTGCATACATGCATTCATAGCTATATTTTTTTTATTTGCTCTATCTTCACATTGAACTGACTAACTTGGAAGTTGAAAAATGGAAATTTGATTTATTCTTTTTTGAATTTTCATTATGATGATACATAAAAATCAGTAGGCTGAAATACTTCGGGCTATGGTAATGGCTGTAAGTCTTGAAAAGAAAGAAAGAATTGTTAAAGGTGACCGAATTGACCCGACCAAGGACCCTCCGACAGTTAAATCAGTTTTCTCTTTAGGATACAAGGATAGAAAATAGAGAATGGTTAGAACTTACCTTGGATGAATGGGGTTCGCTCTTTTTATAGAGAGTCAGATGTGGATCCACTTGTTTGGATCTACCACCATCGTGGGTGATGCTGGTGGTTAATGAAGAAAATGGAATAGGTGAAACGAAGTACAAGGAATTCCTTCCATGTATTGAGCAACATGTCATGTTTTGTTTATGTGAAACCTTTGGAGGATTCTTTGCAGAATTCACAAAGTATTATTTGATCGTCCATGGATCTAGTCGTCTGTAGATAAAGTCATCCATAAGGAACTTTCTTTAGACTGGATCACATTATTTTCAACAGAGGAGTGTACTTTCATGCATATTCTCATTCTTGGATGGCTTTCTTTGGACGTGGTCAAGTTATGGACGACAACCAAGGGCGAGTTATACTGAGTTGATCCCTATTAGTTGCCCCCTCATCCTTGTGTTGTTTGTCCTTATTTGCCTTAACTTTTCCCTTTTTTTTGTTGTTGACCTGGATCCTTGCCCTTGATGTTGACACATGGTGCAATCCTGAGGTCCACTCACCATGTCATTTCATTGTTTGAGGGAAGTGCCACGTGGCTTATTTTTGCTAGTTGGGTTGTTCCAGTCTGTCACTTATAAATAGTGAAATTCCTCTCCTACCCCCTCACGTTTCTCAAATTTCTTCTCTGATCTTTATCATCCAGTGCCTTGTCTAGAAGTCTTCTTCCGTCCTTAGGCCTTCTTCGTTTAGAGCCAGGTATCCTTTCCCTCTCATCTTTAGGTTTTCCTTCAGTTTTTCAAAATTTCAAAATCATAGTGTCTTTGTCTAGCAATAGTGATGATGGGAGATAGACGAGTATCATGATAGCTCTAGTGGTAGCAGTTCTAGTGGTAGCAGTAGTACTAGAAGTAGTAGTCGTGGAGGAAACACCACAGACAAGCAATATACGTCCGGGGTTCCTGGGGTTCCTTTGGAGGCCTTCTAAGAGGAGTTAAGGACGAGGATGGCTTCTGGGTCACATGTTGGTACGTCCATCATTGCCCTCTTATCTTCTTCTTGTTGGTATCTATGAGGCTTACCTTTTAAGAGGACTTAGGTTGCCTCTTTGCTTTTGCCAACGAAATACTCCATAGGTTAGGTGTAGGAATTAATTAACTTAATCCCAATGCATGGAGGCTCATTGTCTTTATGCAAATCTTGTGGATGGAAGTATTTGATGGGAATCGTCCTCTCACTGTGGACGAGTTTCTATATTGTTACAAACCCTCCGAGATTAGTCAATCCCTAGGTCTTTCCCCACGTCTGATAGAAATTGGAAGATGAAGTTCTTCTTTGTCTCTGGTTTTTGGGCTGGAAACCCAGTTAAGGTAGGCAGGGATCCATTTCCTCCCTATATTGGCGAGATGGGGAATCTTCGTCCAAAGGGTATGTCTCTTTTACTCCTTATTTTATGTCTTTCATTGCATTCATCTAACCTCTTTCATTTATATATTTTTTACAGCTATAAGATGACCTTCTTTAAGCGGATTCTTTCTTGAGCGCATCCAACAAACTTGTCTTTTCACTGACAAAGGTTTCCATTCTTTGGTTACCTTACATTGTCTTGCTACTTGGAATCTTGGGCCCACACCAACTGAGGAAGCACTAGCTCACGAACTTACCACAAACGGACGTAAGTTTTTTTTTTTTTTTTTTTGCATTCACATTATTCACTTCGTCCAAAATCTAACATTTTTCTTATTTGTAAGAATGGCAACCATGAAAGAAAACAAGGGGAAGGGTTTGGCAGATGAGGAGACCATGCAAGAAGAGACTCACTCTCAGCCTCGTCTGGCTACAGGGGACAAAAGGAAGACTTTATGTAAGACAATAGACTTAGGAAGTCTTCCAAGTCGTTGAGGCCACAAAAAGGTGAAGCATGGGTTGTCCAAATCCGAAATTTTCAAACCCGATTATGTTATCCCTCCTGCTCCTGCTAAGCATCCGTCTGTACAAATCCTTGATCTAGACTCGTCCAATCCTGTTGAAACCACACCATCCAAACTTGCTAAAACCACTTCGTCTAAACCTCCCGAAAGTGCTCCTATGACTCTTCTTGAGAATGAAAGTCTTGCCTAGGAAAGGTTCCAACAAGCTATGACTGACGAGGACGTTGCTGTGTGCTACGACATGTCTGTGATAGAATTTGAACGTCCCACAGTTCATGATCTCTTCAAGGTATTATTATTATTATTATTATTTTGAATCCTCCATAATTGATATTCTCGTCCACTTATCTTTCATCCAATTCTTTTTATACAGGCTATGTCAATGTTTATGGCAGCGTCTAGACAAGCTTATGAGTTAGACCCTGAAAGGGTTAGGCTAAAGACAAGGGTTCGTGAAGTGTAGGTAGAGTGTAGTCATCGAGCTGAGGCAACGGCTAAGGTTGAGGATGAGGTGAAGGAGTTGAAGAACCTTGTCGAAGAGCTTAAGGCAAATGCCATCGAGAAGGACACTTGTCTTGATAATCTTCAATAAAGAAGTGACGAGCTCTGCATCTTTCTTGGAGAGGCCAAAGGAGAAGCCATCAAGGAATTTAAGGCGTCCAGCGAGTTCACTGACCTTTTGGATAGGAACTATGCTACAGGATTTGAAGACTTTCGCATAGATGCAATGGAGCACTTTCTTGAGGTGGACTTTAGCCCTATTAAGCTTAATGTTGCTGCTAGGAGCTCTCTTCTCTAGATGAGCTCTGAAGAAGTTTACATTGAAGACAATGCTTCAACCCAGCCTACTAATGATGACCCCAAGTTTGGAGAAAATCCCTCCAGTGGTTTTTAAGAAGAAATTTGTGATTGCCTTATTTGTTTCTTTTTTTAATTTATTTAGTATATATGTGTGTGGGGTCTATTGTTTTGGACCATTTAAATTTATTTAAGTACATTTGTCTCATCCAGGTTGAAAGATGAGTCATGATACAATTGCCTTTTTAGGCTAAAGGGTTTTTGGACGATGGTCGTCTACCCTTTTTATTTATGAACGCGTTTTCATTCATATTTTTATGGCCAAATCTAATTCCAAGTGTTTTTCTTCTATGTTTAGGACTTCACTTTGAAAAATATATTTATATATTCCTCCTCCTTAGACTTATTTTTGGAATTTTACTTGGTTATTCTTTTTATCTATAGCTTGGATTATACAATTGGTTGGACGTGTTGTCCATGAAAAAGTGTCGCATGCATGCTTTTCTTCGTCCTTAACTTTTTTGGATGAGTGTACTGGGAGGTTTATTCCTTCCCTTAGTCATTGCCTTAGGTTTTATGGTAGTTTGCCTTTTTCTCATCTAAGGATGGCTTATGACGATATATCTCTACGTCCAGAGATTTTAAACGTGTTTAATTTCATATGGATGTTAATTTCACAGAATCATAAACACTTAAATTAGGAAATTCAAGCTGCTTTATATACAATAACTGTACATAATATCGTCTGTAAACATTAAAGAACATAGTACATAGCATCGTCCAAAAACCTCGTCTTTGCTAGTACTTAGTTCTCTCTCTTTTTTTCTTTTTTTTTTTAGGGAATTCAAATTATTTTATATACAAAGGGGATTTGTTCATGATATTGTCCATAGTACGTGCCAGTAGCTATTGCTTTTTAAGGAATTCAAATATTTAGAAACATAGAGTACTGTTATAAAACATAAATACTGAAAGATAATATAAACAAACTACTAGTAAACACCAGAAACTTTGAATCTTGTCCATGCTGACCTTCCCGACGGCTCCCCACTGGTAGTACTTCCTCAAATGCTCTACGTACCGTGAATGCTCCAGCTTTCGTCCATCCTTACCCTTAGCTTACCCTTAAGTAGGCTAGAATTTATTTAATTAGGCTAAAATACTTTGGGCTACAGTAATGGTTGTAAGTCCTGAAAAGAAAGAAAGAACTATCAAAGATGACTGGTGTGACCTGGCCAAGGACCCTCTGACGGTTAAGTCAGTTTTCTCTCTAGAGCACAAGGATTGAAAATAGAGAATGGTTAGAACTTACCTTGGATGAATGGGGTTTGCTCCTCTTATAGAGAGTCGGACGTGGGTCTACTTGTTTGGATCCACCACCATCATGGGTGATGTTGGTGGTTAATGGAGAAAATGGAATAGGTGGAACGAAGTATGAGGAATTCCTTCCATGTATTGAGCAATGTGTTGTGTTTTGTTTATGTGAAACTGTTGGAGGATTCTTTGCAGAATTCACAAAGTATAATTTGATCGTCCATGGATCTAGTCGTCTGTAGATAAAGTCATCCATAGGGAACTTTCTTCATACTGGATCACATTATTTTCAATGAAGGAGTGTCCTTTCATGCATATTCTTATTCTTGGATGGCTTTCTTTGGACGTGGTCAAGTTATGGACAACAACTAAGGATAGGTTATATTGAGTTGATCCCCATCACATTTAATCTTGAAGTATGGTCATTTTAGGTAATTTGAGGCTGCCAAGTCCCAAGGCATCATAGTTAGGGCTTTGGTTGTTATAAATCCTAGAAACCCAACAGGCCAGGTGTGCTATTAGTAGGTTTGAAGAAGTAGAGATTTGACTAGCAAAGTATCTAAAGTTCACGGAAAAGAGAATGCATTGCTATGTGTCTATTTTTGTCCTTGTACATTATATGATTTTTCTATTGTACTCGTAGGTTCTTGGTGAGGAGAACTAGCGTGACATTGTGGAATTCTGCAAGAGAGAAGGTCTTGTGCTACTCGCAAACGAGGTTGGTGTACGTTTTTAGGCCCTTGTAAAACTAGATTGTTTAACTTAATTAATTAACCAAGTGAAAACTTAGGTTTATTATTCAGATTTAGGTTAAAACAAAATAATCATATCATGCAAAGCAATGGAAATATAAAGAACACAATAATATGATGACCCAGGAAAACCAAACCGGTAAAAAACCTAGGGAGGATTTAACCTAACTATCCTCAAGGTAAAAAGTAAATCCACTATGAAAGAATTGAAGTTTGTACAATAAAACTTAGATCACTAACATTCTATTGCTACTTCGAGTAGAAAACTTACTACCACGACCCTACGATAGCTCCGAGTCCATAGACTACTTCTTTCCTTGGCCTTTGCAACAACACAAGCTCACTTGCTTGTGACTTTGAGACTCCACTCAAAGGTTTTGGATCTCCTTAAACATTGATCTTGTATGCAGCAACTTCTACAACACTGATCTTGAGATTCTTCAAGGAATAACACAGGTTGAAGACATTAGAGAGCTTTTGGGTACAAAACCCTAGATCTACAAAAGAGGCACAAGATGCACTCTAATCTTTTTAAAAAGCCTTATAAAAACGTGTTTAAGATTTCCTTTACATACTAGGAGAATTAGATTTGAAACCCTAATCCTTTTTGGGCTTGAACTGCTGTTGGGCCGAACTTAAAATTCTACAAAGCTGTATTTCGATCAGTTGAGCTTGTCTCTCAATCGGTCGAACCAGGCAAATTCTGAAATCTCTTTTTTGCAGCTTGCTTGTTCTCGGACCTTGACTTGTATTACCTTGAGCATTGTCTAATAATACCTATAGACTCTAAGATCTATATCTAGACAAGTTTGTGTTCACGATTTGCCAATTGTTCTAAACTTTGAGAACCTAACAGTTGGTAAATTCTTATTAGCAAAAGATGTTGAAACATCATGCAACTCTAGTAATAAATAGAGATTTGAGTACTTGTAGGGAACTAAATTTGGTTTTGTTTGCTCTTTATTGACTCCCTTTGCTTGCTTTGAGCCCAACCAAATAGATTTGATTTGATTTGCTATGTTAAAGTTACAACTAATGTCCAATGAACTTTATACAGGTATATCAGGAAAATGTTAATTGTGAATAGATCATGTGTAATGTATTTGAGCTGATTTTTGTGGAATTTGAAATTTGGATTATGTGTCAGGTGTTAATACCATGTTCCATTACTTGGAGATTTAAACTGGATAATAAGGTGTTCACTTATTTGTAAACTTGGTTCAAAGCCATTATGATCTACTTAACAGTTGTGAAGTTATTATTTTCTAATTGAATCATTTGTCTTTAAGATTAACAAGACTATTCTGGTGCTCATACATATGAAAGGATTGATGTGGAGGGATCTTTCCATACTGAATGGTTCAAGCTTGCCAAACAGTGTAAGATTAGTTTTGGAGGTATTCCACTTGAATGAAACTCAAAATAATCCTAATAAATTTCTGCCCAGGACTTTGCTGGGCAAAGCTGACACCACCTCTACCTGTTGAAATGTATCTCAATTATTCTGTTTAATTGCTTGAAGTTTGTTTATGTTGTTTGTCATTGTGTTTTGGTAGATTCCGCTACTTTTCTTTATATTTGTTCTTGTTTTTTGCAGGGAGGCTGGGTTTCAAGACTGAACATAGAAGTGGACAGAGGAATTCATTAGTACCAAAGAAAACCTTCTAAATCATGGCCGTGTATAAACTGCACAATTTATAATCATATTAATTATGACACATTATTTGTATAGTCAATGGAAAAGAGTAGGCATTGACATTATTTGCCTCAAGCACATGGGACGAAGTACCATTTAGTTCTTCATGATGTTCTGAAATTTGAAAGAGTCTGTTAATAAGTAAAAACTAATTCGGTTGTAAGTGCTTAATATATTTGTCTGAAAGAATATGTATGTTACTAACCATTAAGATAGAAGAATTTTTGCTAGTTGTTTCAAATTTTGAGTACTTGAGGCTTGACACTAATTGCTTATTTGGGCTCTAGTTTGGAAATGTGTATATATTAAAGAATATGTATGTTACTAACCATTAAGATAGAAGAATTTTTGCTAGTTGTTTCAAATTTTGAGTACTTGAGGCTTGACACCAATTGCTTATTTGGGCTCTAGTTTGGAAATGTGTATTTTGTCCATTGGTTTGTTTAGTGCAGCTATTTGCACTGTGTTTGTGTGTTTTTGTTGAGGAGGACATTTAGACTTTTTTATAGCAGCTTTGGTTGTGTTTTGTGAGCCACTAAGCTGATCTGGGTGTTGTATGGCTACTGGCCTTCTAATCCTGCACAAAGTAGTTTGTTTTCTTGCGCGTGATTTAAATTCTTGTATTTTGAAGCATCTTCTAATCTTTTGGAATGGCCTTGAGAAATCATTCTTTGCCCAACACTCAGCATGCTATTAAAGGTGTTGGGCAAAATAGTTTATTAGTTTCAAAATTCTATAGTTAAAATACCAAGTTCCTTTAAATTAATGTGAAAGTGTCTCCATAAACTTCAAAAATGAAGGATTTAGTGATTTAGAAAGCTAATTGAATTTTGTTTTGATATTTGTGTTTTGTTATAATATAGATTTTGTAATATGTGGTTCTTTAAAGTTTATGTGCATGGTTGTGGGTTTTTTTTTTTTTTTGGGAGAAAAACCTTATTTTAAGGGTCAGGAGACCCTCAAAAAAGGTTATTGTGCTTTTATTTATTTTTGAGTTTTTCCAGGGTCGCCAATCTCCCATAAAGATGAAACAATTTTTTCAAGGGTCATGTAGGCTGTCGAAATTTCTGTTTCAAGGGTCACATACGGCATTAAAAAATTTGGATGGAATTTGTTTTAAATGTTATCAAGGGCCTTCTAGACCCTCAAACTAATCTTTTTTTTTTTTTTTTTTTTTTTAGGGCTTTTAATACTTCTTTTAAGGGTTTTGACCCTCGAAACAAACCAACTTTGTTGTAGTCAGTCATTGCTAGAAAGATCCCTAGTGCATTGGACCATACCACAGAGCTTTTTTGAATCTCCCCCTGCATTGAGTTCAGGGGTGAGAGTTGCTTCTTTTGATAGTTTGCTCAACAACTCCCTTGTTTGTTTGTTAAATGTTGTGGGATCGTTAGCATTTTGGGTGATCGTCATGAAGAACTGGTTTTGAAGATCAATTTGGTGAAAGAAGTCAGTGTTCAAGTACTTCAAAAGACAATTATCATACCGTATAATTGCACCTTTATTATATGGGCAACGTTTGGAAATTTCATTGCTGGCCTCACTAACACAAGTCTTGCAATATGTGGCGTCAACATCACAACGACAAAGAGCAAGCCCATAAGTTTGGTATGGGTTCAAACCGACTGAACCGATACCAAAACCTTGGGGAGAGGTTTGGTTGTAAAGATTACCCAAAAGCACATTTAGGTTTGATCCATACCGGTCATCGGAGGTGAAGTTTCCAGCTGAGCTAAAACAATAATGGAAGACGGCTGGATCCAAAAATGGTTTGGAGAAAGAGAGCAAAGGTTAGAAGGTAGATGGTGAAGGTGAACTGTGAAGAAGACATTTTGAGAAGGAAATGAGAGGATGAGTTATTTTTATAGAAAATCTCAGTTTCAACCTTATTGGAACGTTAAAGAAGCTGACTCTTTCTTGTAAATAATTGTTTAAGTTGGCATTGTACTATGGTAGTCGTCAAAACTGGGTTATCCATCTTTGCCAAAGGTCAAAAAAAAAATAAAAATAAAATAAAACATGGAAGGGGAATGTAAAACTTCACTTTGATCACGTTAATATCCATTAAAAAGAAAAAACAATTCTTAGTTTACAATATTATACACATTTTGTGTAATTATAATGTAAGTTTACATGGCTAGTACAATGTAAATCTATATAGAAGTAATAAAAAATTTTAAAAAAAATCATTCCAACTTTTTTTTTTTTTGGTTTTTTTTCAACCTTTGTAATATTAAATTGCAATGAAACAAGTGCAACAAAATTGCCAAAATAGTAAAATTGAAAGTTTAAAAACAATTTGAATAAAAATTTTCTGTCCCAATC
Organism: Quercus robur; assembly: GCF_932294415.1. Lineage (NCBI taxonomy): Eukaryota > Viridiplantae > Streptophyta > Magnoliopsida > Fagales > Fagaceae > Quercus > Quercus robur. The sequence continues at coordinate 14,053,500 of NC_065544.1, read as the reverse complement.
AAAAAAAGAAACATATTGCCGACTTGAAGAGCATAAAATAGAACATTAAAAATAAGACAAATAATTTTTTTTTAATTTAAATATTATGATACATTATTATATTTTGAACTAGAAAGTTCATGTGTCATTTTTTTTTTGAAACCGGAACCAATATCATTAAATAAGAAAAGAAGAATCCAAATACAAAGCATCCACAGCAGGTGGAGGATCCTCCTCCAGCCAAACAATTTCATTGTCAAGTAATCTAGCAAACCTAGCCAAAGAATGAGCAACACCATTAGCACTACGCCTAATACAATTATAAGAGATGGACCTGAAACCTGCAGCCAAACACCAGATGTCTTCGTAGATTAAGCCAAGTCGTGAAAGGTCTGGTTGGGCCTGAGTAATCATCTTCATCACCAAAGCATTATCGCCTTCCAGTACTATCTTTGTGAAACCCGCATCAATGGCAAACTCAAGCGCTTTACGGCACGCCATCACTTCCACCTCCTCACTGTCACGCACAGCTCCTCCTCGAACCGCTAAAGCAACCATGACGTCACCCTTTTCATTCCTAATCACTGCCCCATAACCTGATGCAGCACCCTCATCAAAGCAAGCACCGTCGAAGTTCAGCTTGAAAAACGTTTCTGGTGGAGGCTGCCATGTCTGCTGTACTGGACCATGATTCGGGATAGGCACATGCAAAGAGTCTTGTGCAATCGAATACTCCTTCAAATAATCAACTGCACGTTGGGCTGATCTTGAGGGATGCTGGAAAACCCCTCCATGAATAACCGTATTCCTCTGGTGCCATATCAGCCAACAAGTAATCCAGAACAGATTCCATTCCTCATCAGAAAGCTTCATCAGAAGACCTGTGACCAACTGCAAAAAATCGTTCTGTGCTGTACCAGATTTCTGAAGTCTACCCAAGCTCCCAGCCTAAACATCTTGCGCCGCTCCACAACTCCAAAGAACATGCAGAACCGTTTCAGTTTCTTGATGACAGAGACAACAACGTGCATTCTCCATCACCCTTCTTCGAATAAGATTATCTTGTGTGGGCAGAATATTAAGACAAGCCCTCCATGAAAAAATCTTTATCTTGCTTGGAACAGCTGCTTTCCATAGACGTGACCAAAGGGACCCAAGTGCTCTGTGCTCTGAAGACTCCCCAGCATTTAACTCATCCTTCCTTAATTGTTTTGCCACAAAATACCCAGACCGGACAGTATATCTTCCTCTTTTTGTAAAAGACCAAACCAACCCATCCTGAGCAACCCGCCTACTTAAAGGAACTTGAAGAATCGCTTTTGCATCAAACTGATGAAACATGGCCATTATTCTTTCTCTATCCCACTGATGAGTTTGCCAATCAACTAAATCAGATACTCTCCATTCCCAAATTTCCTCCTCTGGTGGAAACAATATTTTTTTTGTTGGATGGTTTGGTAGCCAGCAATCTTTAAGCACACGAATTGAAGCCCCATTTCCTACTCTCCAATAACACCCTTTCTTCAATATTGGTTGAGCTGCTAACAAACTTTTCCAAACATAAGAGCTATTTTGGCAATCCGTAGCATCAAGAAAATCACACCGCGGAAAATATTTGGCTTTAAAACACCTATACAACAAAGAGCCTTTATCCTGTAACAACCTCCAACCCTGTTTTGCTAGCATAGCTAAATTAAATGATTTTAAATCTCTGAATCCCATTCCGCCCTCTTTTTTTGGCTGTGTTAAAAAACTCCATCTTTTCCAGTGAATTTTCCTTTCCTCCCCAACCTGACCCCACCCATGTGTCATTAGATTTGGAAAGAATTTTAGTCAATAGTCACCACATTAGGGATTCAATTTACTTGTCTTTGAAATATTATCCAAGTTTGATTGTCGTTTCATAATTGTGGAAAGTTTCAGTTTTATCATTAAAAATTTAAGAAAGCATCAATTTTGTTGTGCTTAAAATAATTGTATTCGGGGCAGACAAAGTGTTAACTCGACTACACAATTTTTCTGCCATAATTCTGAGGTAGAAAATTGAAAGTAAAAAAGAAAATATAATAGATTCATGTGAAAGTAATTATTTATCACTTATAGTCACTCATAACATCCACAATGGTGATGCTAAAAAGCTATTTTTAGCACCACCATATACAAAAAGGGTATTGCAATGCTGGTGATATAGGTAAATTTTTTTCTTACATTGCTACCACGCACAGCTATATATAGCTGAATACTGTAGTTGAAAGTTAAAAAAAATTATTTTTTTATTCTACTTGCTATTAAAATATATATTTTTTTCTATTTCTTTTACCCAACCCGTGTATCTTTATCTCACCTCTGTCTCAACTCTCTCAACTCACAACTCTCACCTCTCTCTCTTAACTCTCACCTCTGCCGAGAGTCTCACCACTGCCGGCCTACCCGAAGCTCAACGTCACCGGCCCACTCCCCCTTCCTACACTGCCGACCCACGCCCCTGACCCATCTCGCCCATGTCGCCGACCCACACCATCCAAGTCCCAAGCCGACCCAAGCCCCAAGCCCCAAACCCCAAGTCCGAAGCTGACCCACGCCGCTGACTCATTTCGCTTACACCATCGATCCACACTGCCGACGCACACCGCCCAAGTCCCAAGCCGACCCAAGCCCCAAGCCCTAAGTCTGAAGCTGACCCTTGCCAACCGGTCTTGCCTTCTCTTCTGTCTGACCCATCTCGGCCTCTCCGATCCAGCTCAGCCTCTCTTCTCTTTTGTTTGACCCACCAAGTCTGAAGCTTGCTTGCTGATCAGTAGAGTTTTCTCTGTCTTCTTCATCATGTAATGCTTGGAATTTTTTATTTGGGTAATTGGAATGATAAATTTTTCATGTCACTTGGGAATTTTCTGTTTGCAGGGTGCAAGGACTCAATTTGTAACGATCCTAAACTGGTGTGTTGGGTTTGAACGTTAAAGGCCCTAACAATAAAATTTGTAGAGCGTGGGTTAAAAGGTTAGGCCTTGATCACCGGACCGTGGTAGGTCATGGTGTTCATAGTAATTGCACAAGGGTGAATCTAGCGTATCTAATAAGACTTTTTTCCAACACGACCTGAGTGGCTCTGGTCCTTAGACCTCGTCCGAGGAGTTTTATGTTCTTATTATTCTCCTTTTTTTAGGGTTCAATGGCCCGGGAGACGATATGTCCCCCCCTCTCTCTGGATTGCTTCCCTCTCCTTTTTATACTAGCCATTACCCTCCCTCCAACGTCCACGTGTAGGTTCAGCTTTCTAGGGTTGATACTTGTTCTATCAGCCCATACCTAAAGTGGTTAGGAATGGTTGTAAAAGCTGAAAAGCATTGCTCTGTCAGGCGTAGAGTACTTAATTGCAATAATGGTAGCCTTTCCCTTGTCCTTTGTCGCTGCACTATTCAGGGGTCCTTTCCCCATCAATGCGGAGGTGTTTAGCATTTCCCTGCACCACTCCTATACCGTACTCGCCCTTTCTTCTAGGAGCGCCTTGGGATGCCGAGAGCAAAATCGTCCTCGACTATATCCTTAGGCCATTTGGGCTTTCGTTGTATGTTCTCGGCAATGTCTCTCCTCGACTCGGGTCTTGGGCCCTAATGTAAAGTGGGTCGGGGTCACAAATTCTCTAGCCCCACAATAGCCCCTCAAAATCCTGTTGTCCGACCCCTTGGTCGGAGAGGAGGGTTTTGGTGATGTCGGGCCTAGACCACGGCTTGCCCAACCTCGTCCTTCATCAATGTCGGTGTCTCTTCATTTGCCTGAGAAATGCTCCTGGTTATGAGACATTCCTTTAGTTTTACTCACGCCACGCTCCTACCGTTTCGGTGCATGAGGCGCGTCTTTAATAAGTTCCCTTTACGAGGCGACGCAAATTCAACGGTTGTAGACGGCATTGGGAGTCTAGTGGAACTTATCTCGTTTGTAGCTTTTCTTGGAAATTTGTATAGATTAAATGCCACCAGGCTTGCCCCCCATATAAGAAGCATGGTGGGGGGTTATTTTCTTTATTTGTAGACCCTTTAAGCCTTTCAAATCCCTAACCTTCCAGTTGTGCCCATAGTCCCCATTACTAGTGCGATTGAGCCTTCGGGGGTAATATGGTCAAGGCCAGGATGGGGGTGAAGGGACCACACCCTCTCCAGAGGCACTGGGTTTCCCCGAGACTCAAGATGGCCCGGTCAGGGCAAGGGAGACAGAGACTCAAGACATTTCTTCCCCTTGATAAGGTGGGAAAGAAGCCTCTTCTTCCTTCAGCCAAAATCCGAAGCAGGTGGAGGTCGCATCAGATTTTTGGTGCGACAGCACTGGGGTTTCTCATCGTCGGTACCATCCGCTCTCTCTTGAGTGCTGCTAATATGACACTTGCTTGATGGGAGTCAGAGCTGGTACGGGGATTGGGCATCCCCGCTTCCTCCTCTCTTCCTTCACTGGTGCCACCTTTTGCCTCTGCTTCTTCTTCTCTTCCATCACTGGGGCCATCCTGGTGCTTCTGCTTCTTCTTCTCTTCCATTACTGGGGCCATCCTGACATGCTTAGTCACTGCTAGAGCATAATTTTGAAGGATTTATCGTTCCCCTTTATCTTTTCCTTTTTGCTTTTCTTTTTACTTCTGTAGTTAGCTTCTGGTATAGGCTTGCTTAAGCCTCTTATTGTACGCTGTACTATTTCTTTGTCTTAACAAAAGATGACTTTATTCTATTTTACGTATTCTTTCTTTTCTGCAATAGTTATTTTGTGAATGGATGTGCTGGGGTTTTTTTTTTTTTTTTGAATGATACTTAGGGCTGAAGCCCTTGTTAACAAAAAGCTATCACTTTGAACTTATTAAGACTAGCAGACATAATAACACCGACCTGAAGTAGGTTAAACATATAAGACTAACCGAGATAACAGCTGAATGCTCTATATTGCATATGAGGTGATCATCCGAGGATGGGTAATCCAAAATGAACTATCCGAGAGGGTCGCCGAGTACTAGGGTGTTTTGCCATGTTCCTGACAACATTCGTAGCCTTAACCATTTTTGGCATCCGGTCCGAAGACCGAGGTATGACTATATCGGGTCTAAACACTCGTTTGCATTAGTTTCCTTAGAGCTGGGGATCCGAGGACAGCGTGGGGTTTCCATTCTGTCTAGCACTTAAGCCGTTTTCTAGTGACTAACCTCCCCATAGGTCTGAGTCCGAGGACTATGCAAGGCATTGGTTCTATCCCAAACTTAGATTTTCTTTAAATAGTTGGTTTCCCTATAGGTTTGAGTCCAAGGACCATACAAGACCTTGGTTCTGTCCAAAACTTAGATTTTCTTTAAGTAGTTGGTTTCCCCATAGGTTTGAGTTTGAGGACCATACAATACCTTGGTTCTGTCCAAAACTTAGATTTTCTTTAAGTAGTTGGTTTCCCCATAGGTTTGAGTCCGAGGACCATGCAATACCTTGGTTCTGTCCAAAACTTAGATTTTCTTTAAGTAGTTGGTTTCACCATAGGTTTGAGTCCGAGGACCATACAAGGCCTTGGTTCTGTCCAAAACTTAGATTTTCTTTAAGTAGTTGGTTTCCCCATAGGTTTGAGTCCGAGGACCATACAATACCTTGGTTCTATCCAAAACTTAGATTTTCTTTAAGTAGTTGGTTTCCCCATAGGTTTGAGTCCGAGGACCATGCAATACCTTGGTTCTGTCCAAAATTTAGATTTTCTTTAAGTAGTTAGTTTCTCCATAGGTTTGAGTCCGAGGACCATGCAATACCTTGGTTCTGTCCAAAACTTAGATTTTCTTTAAGTAGTTGGTTTCCCTATAGGTTTGAGTCCGAGGACCATGCAATACCTTGGTTCTGTCCAAAACTTAGATTTTCTTTAAGTAGTTGGTTTCCCCATAGGTTTGAGTCCGAGGACCATACAATACTTTGGTTCTGTCCAAAACTTAGATTTTCTTTAAGTAGTTGGTTTCCCCAAGGTTTGAGTCCGAGGACCATTCAATACCTTGGTTCTGTCCAAAACTTAGATTTTCTTTAAGTAGTTGGTTTCCCCATAGGTTTGAGTCCGAGGACTATACAATAACTTGGTTCTGTCCAAAACTCAAATTTTCTTTAAGTAGTTGGTTTCCCCATAAGTTTGAGTCCGAGGACCATACAAGACCTTGGTTCTGTCAAAAACTCAGGTTTTCTTTAAGTAGTTGATTTCTCCTTAGGTTTGAGTTCGAGGACCATACAAGACCTTGGTTCTGTCCAAAACTCAGATTTTCTTTAAATAGTTGGTTTCTCCATAGGTTTGAGTCCGAGGACCATACAAGACCTTAGTTCTGTTCAAAACTCAGATTTTCTTTAAATAGTTAGCTTCGCCATAGGTTTGAGTCCGAGGACCATACAATACCTTGGTTCTGTCCAAAACTTAGATTTTCTTTAAGTAGTTGGTTTCCCCATAGGTTTAAGTTCGATGACCATACAATACCTTGGTTCTGTCTCAAATTTAGATTTTCTTTAAGTAGTTGGTTTCCCCATAAGTTTGAGTCCGAGGACCACACAATACCTTGGTTCTGTCCAAAACTTAGATTTTCTTTAAGTACTTGGTTTCCCCATAGGTTTGAGTCCGAGGACCATACAATACCTTAGTTCTGTCCAAAACTTAGATTTTCTTTAAGTAATTGGTTTCCCCACAGGTTTGAGTCCGAGGACCATATAATACCTTAGTTCTGTCCAAAACTTAGATTTTCTTTAAGTTTCGAGGATTAGCCCCTCGACCAAGGAGTGGGGCGTTGACTTGATGTTGGAAGCCCCTAGAACTGCCCGTGCCACTGACATTGCGAAGTGTTGCCCCTAGTGGAACTTTATATTAGGACAACAACAGCGTGCTGCTGGAAATGATGGAGGGGCTTTCGCGGACCCTTGTTTGACAGGGGCTTGATCCTACCACCACCTGTGCCAACGCACAAGCCTTCCCACAGATGGCGCCAATTGTAAGGACTCAATTTGTAACGATCCCAAACTGGTGTGTTGGGTTCGAACTTTAAAGGGCCAAATAATAAAATTTGTAGAACGTGGGTTAAAAGGCTAGGCCTTGGTCACCGGACTGTGGTAGGTAATGGTGTTCACAGTAATTGCACAAGGGTGAACCTAGCGTATCTAATAAGACTTTTTTCCGACACGACCTGAGTGGCTCCGGTCCTTAGACCTCGTCCAAGGAGCTTCATGTTCTTATTATTCTCCCTTTTTTAGGGTTCAATGGCCCGGGAGACGATATGTCCCCCCCCTCTCTCTGGATTGCTTCCCTCTCCTTTTTATACTAGCCTTTACCCTCTCTCCAACGTCCACGTGTAGGTTCAGCTTTCTAGGGTTGATACTTGTCCTATCAGCCCATACCCAAAGTGGTTGGGAGTGGTTGTAAAAGCTGAAAAGTATTGCTCTATCAGGCGCAGAGTACTTAATTGCAGTAATGGTAGCCTTTCCCTTGTCCTTTGTCGCCGCACTATTCAGGGGTCCTTTCCCCATCAATGCGGAGGTGTTTAGCTTTTCCCTGCACCACTCCTATACCGTACTCGCCCTTTCTTCTAAGAGCGCCTTGGGATGCCGAGGGCAAAATCGTCCTCGGCTATATCCTTAGGCCATTTGGGCTTTCGTTGTATGTACTCGGCAATGTCTCTCCTCGGCTCGGGCCTTGGGCCCTAATGTAAAGTGGGCCGGGGTCACAAATTCTCTGGCCCCACACAGGGAATTTATATTTGTTGAATCTAATGATAAATTTGCAGAGAATCGGAATGTATTGTGAATTTTCTGTTTGTAGGGAATTTATGTTTTTATTTTTAAATGTTAGCTTGGGAATTTTTTATGTGCAGGGGAAGGCTACATATTTTTGGTTTCTGTTTTTGCTTCTTGCTAATTTTCTGTTTGTTGATTCTAATTTATTACAATAAATGTTATGTTGGAAATTGTTTTGGGAATTTTCTGGTTGCAGGGAAGTTTATGTTTGTTGTTTCTAATGTATTGATGTAAATGTTAGTTTGGGAATTTTATGTGTTCAGGGAAGTTTACATTTTTTTTTTTCTAAATTATTACAGTATTGTTCTTTACTTTCAATTTGCTTGGAAGTATATATTTTTGTTTCTAATTTTATGGAGTTACAACTAGACTTACCGTATTACACGGTATTATAAACGGGGATATTGATATTGACTCACAACTTTTGGGAACATTTCAAAATAATCTTATGTCAGTTTCTGATTCTCCACCTCAAGTTAAGAATGCCTCTTTTATGAAAGGAAAACGGGGCACTAACTTTAGTATATAGGAAGATCAAGTCCTAGTGTTAGCATGGCTCAATACTAGTGTTGATGCCATACATAGTAATGAACAAACACGTAATAGATTTCGTCAAAAAACTTTGGGAATACTTCACGTAGTACTATACATCTAGTACCGCATGTACTGCTATCTCCTTGATAAGTCATTGGGTAATGATTAACAATGAGACAAATAAGTTTTATGAGTGCATGGCCAAACATAACATACGTCATCAAAGTGGTATAACCAAACAAGATAAGGAATAAATTATATTACAATAATGTTAACATACCCATTTACCAATAATTTGAAGATACTAATTATGTTATATTTCTTTTAACTTTTATAAATTACCAATGCAAAGGCTTTGTATAAAGAGACCTTCAAGAAACCGTTTCATCTTGAACATTGTTGGCTCATGTTGAAGAACCAACCAAAGTGGGCCGATCCTAATGAAAGATCGAGAGCATCCATGCCTCCAACTCTGGAGTCAACATCTATTGGTGAGGGGGATTGTGGGTTCGAACTTGATGACACTTCCAATTTTGAGAGGCCAATTGGTAGGAAGGCCAAAAAGGCTAACCAAGAGAACAAAGCCACCGGAAAAAATGTAGGGGAATATTTGACCAAGAAAATGAAATTTATTGAGGAATCACAAGAGCAAGAAAAAGAGAGTCTTCATATCAAAGCGGAGAAGTTGTGCTTGGGAGAGTTGAGGGATAAAGAGAGAACTCAATTGGAAGAGGAAAAAAAACTTATTGAAAGGGAAAAACTTAGGATTGAGAAGGAAATAGATAAAGAAAAACTTAAGATTGAGAAGGAAAGAGTCATAATTGAGAGGAAAAAAAATTTGAGATGCAACATATGTTAAAGAATGAGAGAATCATGATGAAAGATACAAGTGCCTTGACCGGAGCAAAAAAAGCTTTTTATGAACAACTTGAAGAAGAAATCATGGCAAGATGAAGTTCACATAATTAATGGGTTTGATTGCATTTTGGATGTATCTTAGGCCTATATGTATTTTGTAATGTTAGGAAAAGGTTGGCACATTTAGATGATGCATGCGTTGGTATAACCTTTATTTATTTATTTATTTATTATGTAGTTCATGATAGGCCTTCATGTATTTTGGTAGTGGCTTAGATAGGCCTTTATGTATTATGGTAGTATCTTATGAGAGGCCTTCATGTATTTTAGTAGTGGCTTATGTCACTTGACTTTAATTTTAAACTAGATGTATGTATAAACCTTTAAATCTATTGTTCATTTTGTTTGTGTTGTGAATTGTGCATGTGTGCTAGTGGGCGTAATGATTGCTTATGGCACTAAAAGCATGGATTGGTTATGTTTCTTGCATCTATTGTAATAATTGCTTTCCAATTGTCTTGAAGGTTGCATCTATGTATCGTTCTTTGTTTTGCAAGTTGCTTCTTGATGACTCAAATGAGGATGAGATAATCAAAGAAGTTGTCATGGAAATATCACAACATAAACGTTGTCGCTATATCCAACATAATCATTGGCAGACCATGCTTTTTCTTGACTAATTTGCTCCCACACTAATATATCCGTCCGCTTTATTTTGTAGGAGATTTTGAATGAAGCGTTCTCTTTTTCTCCGTATTCAATCTAAGGTAGAAGCTCATGACTCTTACTCTGTCCAAAAAGAGATAGTGCCAACAAACTTGGTTTATTTTTATTACAAAAGATAACTGCTGCACTTAGATTGCTTGCGTATAGAATATCGGGTGATTTGATAGATGAATATGTGTGGATTGGAGAAATTACTATATTACAAAGTTTGAAAAAATTTGTTATTGCGGTAATTGATGTTTTCTCTGAGGAATACTTAAGAAAGTCAAACAATGAAGACATTGCTAGACTGTTAGCTCATGGCGAACTCTGAGATTTTTTAAGTATGTTAGGTTCAATTGATCGCATACATTGGAAGTGAAAAAATTGTAATCTGCATAGAAAGGTCAATATTGTGGTTATATTCGTGAGCCTACTATTATTTTGGAGACAGTAGCATCATATGATTTTTGGATATGACATGCATTTTTTGGGTTACCTAAGTCAAATAATGACATTAATGTATTAGAATGGTCTCATATATTTTCTAATCTTATTAGAGGACGTGCTTTACTCAATTAATGGTCATGACTACACAATGGGATATTACTTTGCTGATAGCATATATCTAAAGTGGGCAACATTTGTGAAAACAATCCTAGCTCCACAAGGACAAAAGCAAAAATTATTTGTAGCAGCCTAAGATGCGTATAAGAAGGATGTTGAGCGTGCATTTGAAGTGCTTCAAGCACGTTTCGCAATTGTTCGTGGACCTGCACAATTTTTTCATCTTAAAACAGTCTAAAAGATTATGAAAGCGTGCATAATTCTTCATAACATGATTGTTGAAGATGAGCGAGATGATAATGAAGTGGTGGATTTGGATTATGAACAAATTGATGGAGTGGATAATCCTCTTATACAAGTGTCCGATGAACAAAGTGATGGATTTATGGCATACATTTAGAGTTATGGACGCATTAGAGACCAAGAAATTCATTCTCAACTCTAGTTGGACCTCGTTGAACATTTATGGCAATTGCAAGGCGAGTTGTAGGAACTTCTTTTTTTATATGTTGAGAAACATGAGTCATAGGAACTTGTGTGAGTTTGTGAGTTTTATTATAATATGGTTTGAGTTATGTATGTGAGTAATCTATGGACTATATTGTTTCAGCTATAATATGTGTTCTATTTTATATGTTTTCTTATAAGGTTCCTCCATTCCATAGTTCACATTGTTCCAAGATTGCTTCTCGAAAATTGAGACAATTGTTTTAGTAAAAAAAAAAAGAATTGTATATATATAATTTGGGGTTAAAAAAAAATAATGTTATACTTGACGATTATTTGCTATCATGACTGAAGATGATAAAATATAGAGCCTGATGGGCCTACCTTAATGGGCCTGACGGACTGGAACTGTTGGGCCTGTGTAAAGATGATCCTATGCGCTGTGAAGGCCCATCGCTGACAGACATAGTAAGGGCCCATGATCCGAAATCTCTATCGCCTAGAAAAGCCCTAAGATCCGAAAATGGAAATCCTTGCTCACCACGCTCAGGAGAATTTGTATTAGAGTCCCACATGGAAAAGATTTGGAGATCAAGAAGAAAAGCCAACTCTCTACCACTATAAAAGGACTAACACCTTCGCAAATCAAGATACGTTTTAATTGACCCTCTCTAGCGCTCTAGAGTGAAGAGAAGAATTCTAACTTGACCTTCGGAGAGTGTTTGGCCGGCACCACACCGGTGCTCTCTAAAGGTTTTCTTTCGATCGCTCTTGTTGTGCAGGTTCGCTTTGAGTCGCGAGTACGGTGTGACCTATTGGTGATAATTTTCAACGTCATCAGTTGGCGCCGTCTGTGGGAATCGCGTAGCACTTCATCGCTTCCTAGACAAAAGAGTCACATGGTACTCACTCGCTTAATGGCAACCACGAATGACGTTCAAGAAGAAGAAGCCCCTACGACTGCCCTTGAGAAACAGGTCAGGACGCTCGCCACAGCCGTGAAGCGCCTTACCAAACAAAACCGCGACCTAGAAGAGCAGCTGAACCAAAAGAATGCGGCGGTCAATGACCAAGGCGCGGATTAAGAAGGGACCAGCGCTGAAAGGAGAAATCAGGACGGACCACAGGAGAGTAACGCCCCGAGCAGACCAGTGCGACGGGACACTAGCATCCCTTCCCTGACGGATACGGCTCCACAACCCATCATCGCGGAGATGCAGGCGATGAAGGAACAGATGGAAGTAATGATGAACACTCTCAAGGGGCGAGTGTCAAGTGATCTCGACGACCTTGTCAACCGGACTGACTCGCCATTCACGACAACCGTCAACTCCTTCCCCCTGCCGAGTAAGTTCCGCATGCCAAATATGGATAGTTATGACGGAGTCAAGGACCCTCTAGATCACCTAGAGAACTTCAAGACCCTGATGCACCTTCAGGGGGTGGCAGACGCGATTATGTGCAGGGCCTTTCCTACAACCCTAAAGGGCGCAACAAGGATTTGGTTCAGCCGGCTAGCACCCAACTCCATCAGCACCTTCAAGGAACTAAGTGCTCAATTTACTACGCACTTCATCGGAGGACATCGGTATAGAAAATCCACGGCTTGTTTAACGAATATCAAGCAACGAGAGGAGGAGACGTTACGGGCCTACATATCACGCTTCAATAAAGAAGCGCTCTCGATCGACGAAGCCGACGACAAGATACTGGTAGCAGCATTCACGAATGGGCTGAAAGGGGGTAAGTTTTTGTTCTCCCTATACAAAAACGACCCAAAGACCATGTCGGAGGTGCTTTACAGGGCCACCAAATATATGAACGCTGAAGACGCGCTATTAGCCCGAGAAGATAGACCCAAGAAAAGAAACAGACAAGAGGATCCCCGACAGGACCAGGGGCGGAAGAAAGGAAGGATGGGAGACCGAAGGGAGGACAGACGTCCAAAACCCACGGGCGGAAGGTTCACAAATTTCACCCCGTTAACCGCTCCGATAGACCAAGTCCTAATGCAGATTAAGGACGAAGGGTCCCTGACGTTTCCAGGAAAGCTGAAGAGTGATCCCAACAAAAGGTCCAGAGACAAATATTGCCGCTTCCACTGTGACCATGGTCACGACACGGCCGATTGCTTCGACTTGAAGCAACAAATCGAAACCCTTATCCGACAAGGGAAGCTGAAGAAGTTCGTCAGCAAGGAGAGAACGGATCAACCCCCGCAAGAACAACACCCCCGCCGAGAAAACGAGCGACCAAGACCCCCATTAGGGGACATAAGGATGATAATCGGAGGAACGGCTGCGGCCGGATCGTCAAAAAAGGCTCGCAAAACATACCTTCGGATGGTACAGAATGTCCAGTTGGCGGGTATAGTGCCAAAGATAGCAGGAAGGGAAGGACCCATTATCGGGTTCTCGGAAGAGGATGCACGGCGCCTACACCATCCACACGACGATGCCCTCGTCGTCAGCATGCGGGCATGCGACTACAACATGCACCGAGTGTTGGTCGACAACGGCAGCTCGGCCGATATCTTGTACTATCCGGCGTTCCAGTAAATGAGGATTGACAGGGAACAGCTAATACCGACAAACGCCCCGCTCGTTGGTTTCGGAGGGAGTAGGGTATTCCTTTTGGGCGCGGTCACGTTATCGGTGACAGTAGGAGATTACCCCCAACAAATCACCAGGGACGTGACATTCTTGGTGGTCGACTGCTCGTCTGCCTACAATGCTATTCTTGGACGACCTACGCTCAACTCGTGGAAGGCGGTAACATCAACTTACCACCTAATGATCAAGTTCCCAACGGAGTATGGGGTAGGAGAGCTACGCGGGAGTCAAGTTGCCGCACGAGAATGCTATGTAGCTATGATGGAAATGGAAGACCAAATCCAGGCCTTGAACATAGAAGAGCACCGAACGATGGCAGAACCCACAGAGAAGCTAGAGGAGATAACTCTCGACAGTTCCAATCCGGACAGAACAACCAAGATCGGAACGCTTGCCAAACCCGCAATCCGTCAAGAGCTCGTAGCTTTCTTGAGGAGCAATAAGGATGTGTTCGCCTGGAGCCATGACGATATGCCAGGAATCGATCCCTTGGTCATGGTACATAAATTGAATGTATTGCCCTCATTTCCACCCGTCCGACAAAAGAAGAGAGTGTTCGCACCGGAACGAGACCAAGCAATAGCGGAAGAGATCCGCAAACTCCAAGAGGCAAGCTTCATCAGGGAAGTCTACTATCCCGATTGGCTGGCGAATGTGGTAATGGTGAAGAAAGCGAGCGGCAAGTGGCGGATGTGCGTGGATTTCACCGATCTTAACAAAGCGTGCCCCAAAGATAGCTATCCCCTTCCAAGGGTCGACGTCCTAGTAGACTCGACGGCTCAACACCAATTACTAAGCTTCATGGACGCTTTCTCGGGTTATAACCAGATCCGCATGCACGAGGCCAATCAGAAAAAGACTTCGTTCGTAACCAGTCAAGGACTCTTCTGTTACAAAGTAATGCCATTCGGCCTGAAGAATGCGGGGGCAACATACCAAAGGCTAATGAACAAGATGTTCGCGCAGCAAATCGGGAGGAATGTCCAAGTCTATGTCGACGACATGCTGGTGAAGAGCCGGAAGGAGGAAGACCACCTGGAAGATCTTAAGGAAACATTCGGTACGCTTCGATCCTACAACATGAAACTCAATCTGGGAAAGTGCGCATTCGGCGTAACGGCAGGCAAATTCCTAGGATTCATGGTATCCCAGAGGGGGATTGAGGCTAACCCGGACAAAATCCGAGCCATAGTAGAGATGGCCCCCCCGCGAAATGTGAAGGAGATATAAAGCCTTAACGGCAAGATAGCGGCATTAAATAGATTCGTGTCGAGAGCCACGGACAAGTGCTTGCCCTTCTTTCGCACATTAAAGAAGTCTTTCGAGTGGACGGACGAGTGTCAGCGAGCATTCGAGGAATTAAAGGCATACCTATCTTCACCACCCCTATTAAGTCCCTCGCAACCTGGTGAAGAACTTTTCCTCTACTTGGCTGTCTCCTCTGTCGCAGTCAGCGCGGCCTTAATTAGAGAAGAGGATAATGCACAGAAGCCTGTATACTATGCCAGCCGGGCGCTCCGCGGTGCCAAAGAAAGATACCAACCTATGGAGAAACTCGCTTTTGCATTGGTCACGGCGGCTCGCAAGCTCAAACCCTACTTTCAAGCCCATACTGTGAACGTAATGACCGACAAGCCCTTGCGAAGGGCACTGAGTAATCCTGAAGCCGCAGGTCGACTGACGCTGTGGGCAATAGAATTGAGTGAGTTTGATATCAAGTACCGTCCACGTGTGGCCATTAAAGGACAAGCTGTAGCCGACTTCATAGCAGAGTTTACGCGCGACGAGGACAAGGGGGCAGAAGAATCCCACCAGTGGAGCATCTACACCGACGGATCATCCAATCGGCGAGCTGGAGGGGCCGGCATAGTATTGCTGTCACCTGAAGGAGACAAGATTGAATGTATGGTCCGTCTCGACTTCCCCATTACCAACAATGAAGCAGAATACGAAGCAGTGGCGGCAGGACTCGACCTAGCCAAAGCCGCCGGAGCTGAAAGTGTGGTCGTTTACTGCGACTCTCAAGTCGTGACCAATCAAGTGAACGGAGATTATGAATGCAAGGGGGAAAGGTTGAAGAGATATCTTGATCAAGTAAGGGCGAGAGTCGACGGGCTAAAAGCGATGGTCGTCCAAATCCCTAGGGGAGAGAATGAGCTCGCTGATCGGCTAGCCAAAGCCGCTTCAGCAGAACATATGATGACACCGGGTAATGTACTTTCCTTTGTTCAACTTTTTCCACTAATAGACCCCGACAACATGCAGGAGATACGCTCCGAAAGAAACTGGACTACACAAATAACTTCATACTTAAAAGACGGGTTACTGCCAGAAGAGAAGGAGGCAGCGAGAAAGCTAAAAGTCCAAGCGGCAAGGTTCGTCTTGATAAAAGACATTCTTTACAAGAGAGGTTTCTCCCGTCCTTATCTAAGATGCCTCGGGGTTGAAGAGGCAGACTACGTAATGAGGGAAGTACACGAAGGGATATGTGGGAACCATTCTGGATCGCGGTCGTTGGTGCACAAACTGGTACGAGCTGGGTATTACTGGCCAACCATGCAGAAGGATGCCGAGTCTTACGTTAAAAGCTACGACAAATGCCAGAGGTTCAGCAATTTTATCGGACAGCCAGCTGAGGAGCTAACCCCTATAACGGCCCCATGGCCGTTCGCTCAGTGGGGACTAGATATCATGGGACCTTTCCCAACGGCGGTAAGGCAGCTAAAGTTCTTGGTAGTAGGTATTGACTACTTCACAAAATGGGTAGAAGCGGAAGCCTTGGCCACCATTACAGAAAAGAACATTAGAAGTTTTGTCTGGCGGTGCATCGTATGCAGGTTTGGTATTCCTAGAGTTCTTGTCTCCGATAACGGGAGGCAGTTCGACAACGGCCACTTCCGGGATTTCTGCACACAGCTAGGAATAAAAAACCACTACTCATCACCCGCCCATCCTCAGGCTAATGGCCAGGTTGAAGTCACGAACCGATCCCTGTTAAAGATTATCAAGACTCGGCTCGAGGGGGCAAAGAGCATATGGCCCAAAGAATTGCCGAGCATACTGTGGACATATAGGACAACTACGAGGACCCCAACAGGAGAAACGCCATTCCGACTGACATACGGGAGCGAGGCCGTCATCCCAGCAGAAGTTGGGCTCACAAGTTATAGGGTTCACAACCATGACGAGAGCAGGAATGACGAATCTATGAGGCTACAGCTGGACCTGATAGATGAGGTTAGGTCAGCGGGGGAGCAAAGGATCGCTAGATACCAGGATCGCATGGCCAGACATTACAACTCCCGGGTCCGACACAGAAACTTCCAAGTAGGAGACCTCGTACTCAGGAGGGTCATGGGTGCAACTAGAGACCCTACACAGGGAAAACTCGGCCCCAACTGGGAAGGACCTTATAGAGTTACGTCATGGAAAAGGAGAGGAACATACCACCTGGAGACAACAGATGGAGAGAAGCTACCGCATCCATGGAATGCCGAGCATTTGAGAAAATACTACCAGTGATAGTAACACGGCGAACGGCAACCAATTTTCTTTTTGGCTTTTTAAGCTTTTTATAAGTTTTTCTTTTAACTGTTTTTCTTTTGCTACAATCTTGTCGTGCCTTTTTTAAGCCCAAGGGGGCAGGCACTTTTCCTTTACGCATTTCTATAATCAGATACAATTTTGATCTTCTACTTGGATGTCATTACAATTGTCCACAAAGTTAATGAAAACAAAATAAAGTCCACAAGATGGACGGATCATCCTAAAGGGATGATAACATCCTACAGGGATGATAAAAGTCCACAAGACGGACAGATACAAAATGAAGTCCACAAGATGGACGGAGCATCCTACAGGGATGATAACATCCTACAGGGATGATAACTTAAAGTCCGCAAGATGGACGGATATAAAATGAAGTCCACAAGATGGACGGATCATCCTAAAGGGATGATAACATCCTACAGGGATGATAACTTAAAGTCCACAAGATGGACGGACACAAAATAAAGTCCATAAGATGGACGGATCATCCTAAAGGGATGATAACATCCTACAGGGATGATAAAAGTCCACAAGACGGACGGATACAAAATGAAGTCCACAAGATGGACGGACCATCCTACAGGGATGATTACTTGAAATCCACAAGATGGATGGATACAAAATGAAGTCCGACGGATCGTCCCAGAAGGATAACCACATAGTCCACAAGATGGACGGATCGCCATAACAGTAAAAGAACGTGTCCGCGAAGTGGACGGACCACCGACTACGTTAAAATTTTTTACAAGTCCATTAAAAGGACGGTACATTTAAAAGTGGTAAACAATTCCACAAAGTGGACGGATAACCACGACAATGAAAGGGCTGTCCACAAAGCGGACGGATCATCAAAACGGTTAGAAAAGCCAACCATGAAATAAACGGTCATGCTAAATGTAAAACACCACAAAGCAGACAGATAGTATATCCGTAAGTCCATCTAATAGACGGACCCAATTAGAAGTAAGACCACTACCACAAAGTGGACGAATCCTCATAATAAACTTCTTTAAAAGTAGACGGAAAAGGAAAATCCTCACGAATGCAAATGCTCAATCAACAACGAAAATATGCATAAACGTAATCAAAGGAAAAAAACATTGTTCGATATGAAGGCTGACATAAAACAGAAATAAATGTTTAAATTACACATTTTAGCCTACCACTCCAAACAGGAACAAACTGTCCTCAAAATATAAGAATTACAGAATTTCAATCAACTTTCTTCGGGTCGGCATCCGGAACATCCTTCGGCAAGGTTGACTCTCCGTCGTCCTGAGCTGTACCGTCTCCAAAGAGGTCCTCCGTATTTTCGGAAGCGACGGGAAGAGCAGAAGTCTGGCCTTGGTCGTCAACTTTGATCATTGACACATCCAGTTCGGGGTAGGCCTTCTTGACCTGACGGAGCGAGTCGTCAAAGCCTTGCAGGAAAGAGTCTGCCAGCTCGCTCAACAAGGAGTCTGAGTCGCGGTACTCCTTGACGGCTACCTCTTTAGCATGACGGATCTCCTCCTTCAGTTCTTTGATCTCCTTCTCCTTCTTCTCTATAACCGTCAACGCCTCGTCCGACTTCTGCTCCAGCTCTTTCCTTGCCTTCTCAGAAAGCTCCAGCTTTTTCTCCATATTGGACCTCCATTTATGGAGTTGACCAAGCTCTTCCTCCGTCTGTTCCGCCTTTGCTCGCACCCGGTCCAAAGTAGTCTCACGATTGAGACACCGGTCTAGTAATCCCTTCATCATGACCAAGGACTACAAACAAAAAGAGAGCCCGTCACGTAATGTACTAAATAACGAAAAAGAGAAACAAACATATTTGACGGATACAACTCACCTGAGCAACAGCAAAGAGGCCCGTCTCTCCCATAGCCTCCGTCGAGTGGTTTCCCAGATCCTCATAATCTTCCGCCGTAATAATGGACGACAGCTTCTCCAACGCATACTTGGAGTCGTCACGGAGGAGGGGAGGAGGTCTCTCTTGTTTAGAGTCTGGGGCCGTCATGAAACCTTTTCCCGTCCCATGCTTAGCTGGGGTGACGGTCTTGGCACCCTCAGCCATCAAGCCAACCACAGGTTCAAGGGAGATCTTGGGTTGCTTAAACGGACGGTCAGATTTTGATGTCGGTTTCCTCTTCGAAGCTGAAGCCGACCCCTTAGGTACCACCTTGCCGGATTCCTTCTTCTTGACGGCTTGGGATTTAATTAAAGCTCTCCTTTTTACGTCTTCCATCTCTGCAAATAATTACGGATGAAATTAAACTAAGTAAAGTTAAATGAATGGCAAAGTAAAGTCGACGGGCTTACGTCTATGAACTCGCTCGTCGTATCTAATAGCCTCTTGGGTGGGCTCAGGACCGTCACAGTACCAATGTATGGTCTTCGGATTCACCAACTTAGCCCAGGTCCTTTCCTCCGGCTTAGTTTTTCTACAAATCTTTTCAAGGAAACTAAATTCCTCAAGGCTAACTTGCGGGCGCCGTCTACCTGCAGAGAAAGACGATCAAGATATATACATAAAAATGGACGGATATGAAAAGCATTACAAAATTAAGACGGGTGCATACACGATTGATTTATTACTGCCCAGGTTGTGTCAACGGGCATGTACTCCATCTCCCCTGGACGGTTCATCCATCTGTCACCCTCCAGGAAGAAGTAACGACTCTTCCAGTCTCTATTTGAGTCTGGGGTCTCAAAGATCACCTTCAACAAGGGGCTTCGACTAGCAAAACTATACATCCCCTTTGATCCAGAAATCTCGTCTGGACGGTAACAGTGAAGAAATTCACGGACCGTCAGTCTCTTTTCTCTATTCGACATTGCACCATAAAGAATCTCCATGGCTATGAAGACCCTCCAGGCGTTAGGAGATATCTGGGTGACGGACAACCCCAGATAGTGCAAAAGTTCCCTATGAAGTGTAGAGAGGGGGAACCGAAGTCCTGCCTTCAACGCCTGCTCGTATACTCCGACACCCTCTACCCCGCCATAATAACACTTCTCCGACACATAGGGTAGACGGATGGAAATGTAGTCCGGGATTTGGAAGTTGGTTCAAAAAGTACTGAAATGTCTCTCCCTGATGACGGATGTGAACCTATGCACTGTCCACTCTGGTAACATGATGAACTGCCTTAGTCCATCAGCACCTACAACAGACTCCAGTGCTTGATTCCTGTCGTCATTAGAACCTTCTATTTCAACTATCTCCATATCCTCATTTGTTGAGGATGAAGAGGAGGCAGACGAACTCCTATCTTCGCCGGGATTCTCTTGGTCTTTATGACCGGACGGGTATACATCCTCGTATTCCGTCCCATCACGAACCACCGATTGGTTACTTGACGCACTAGACATTTCCTACAATTGACGATGAAACCTAAGACTGACGGGTTTGAAAGTATTGACGGGTATAGTAAGCCTAACAACAATGCAAGGATGGAAATGTAACTTGACTATGGTATTAAAGTAAGTACTTACCACGCTTAGCAGAGGATAGGTGACGGTTGGTGTAATCGGTAGATACTCGCCCTCGACGGAGTGCTCTGACAAGGTTGACGGCTTCGCTCTGACAAACGATTTCTGGTTGAAAATAGTAAAAATGGGAGAGGGAGGTGCCTTATATATATAGGAGATGCACGGAAGACGAAACGACGCTTCGATCCTATACAATGGCCATTCAGAGATTGACACGTGGCATGCTCAATAAATGTTGACAACCTGTCAGCACGCATCAACAGATTGTACCCTTCATGGAACCGTCAACTTTACGAATCTTCTTCTGACGGGTTGATCCATCTGGAACCGTAATCCTTTCTTGCATTAATCCGTCAACCAGTTGTGACTATAAACTTAAAACCTTCTTTTTGTCTCATGGGTTTCGTTCCGTCATAAAAAATACCCGTCATACCTTTACGTTAGGATCGTCACCCCATTGATCATTTGTCCTAAAAGATGACGGACCATTGGGGTGAAGGGGGCAACTGAAGATGATAAAATATAGAGCCTGATGGGCCTACCTTAATGGGTCTGACGGACTGGAACTGTTGGGCCTGTGTAAAGATGATCCTATGCGCTGTGAAGGCCCATCGCTGACAGACATAGTAAGGGCCCATGATCCGAAATCTCTATCGCCTAGAAAAGCCCTAAGATCCGAAAATGGAAATCCTTGCTCACCACGCTCAGGAGAATTTGTATTAGAGTCCCACATGGAAAAGATTTGGAGATCAAGAAGAAAAGCCAACTCTCTACCACTATAAAAGGACTAACACCTTCGCAAATCAAGGTACGTTTTAATTGACCCTCTCTAGCGCTCTAGAGTGAAGAGAAGAATTCTAACTTGACCTTCGGAGAGTGTTTGGCCGGCACCACACCGGTGCTCTCTAAAGGTTTTCTTTCGATCGCTCTTGTTGTGCAGGTTCGCTTTGAGTCGCGAGTACGGTGTGACCTATTGGTGATAATTTTCAATGTCATCAATGACTATTGAGAAATTTTTTTAGTCAAAAGATAAATTTGTATATATATATATATATATATATATAATTTGGGGTTAAAACAAAATATTATTGTTACATTAGATGATTATTTGCTATCATGATGATTGAGAAATTGTTTTAGTAAAAAAAAATTGTATAAGTATAATTTGGGGTTAAAAAATTACTTATTACACTAGACGATTATTTGCTATCATATAGTGGCGGTGGTGGCGACGGCGGTAGTAGTGGCAGCAGTTGCGGTGGTTGTGATTGTTTATTGTAGTAGATATATTATTTTATTGCAGTAGATATATTATTTTATTTTGATATTTATATTATTTTATTGCGTTGAAAGCTAAAATAGATCCACTGATGCTAGATGTTTTGTAAAGTGTGTAAGTAAAATAGATAAAGTAACTTTTTATAGTGCCAAATAGTTAAAAAAATAGCCTCACCAATGTGAATGCTCTAATAAGGACAAAGGTTTGCTACAAACTATGTTGTAACCTAAGATTACAACTCCATTCAATATAAGGACAAAAGTTTGCTACAAACTATGTTGTAACCTAAGATTACAACTCCATTAATATCTTTTTATTGCATGTGAATTTTAACAAATCCATCATTAAATTACATTTTATTCTTATATCCTCAATGTTTGTAAATTTTCCAAAAAATCAAAGATTAATAGTTATGCATCAATCTATTATTTAAATTGCAAGTTTTTATAGTATAACATTATGCATAAAAAAAAGTTTATAGATTATATAGTAAATAACATTCGATTGGCACAAAATTTGACATCTGTGTTAAAAGCGTACCATTCAATATAAGGACAAAGGTTTGCTACAAACTAGGTTGTAACCTAAGATTACAACTCCATCAATATCTTTTTATATTGCATGTGAATTTTAACAAATCCATCATTAGATTACATTTTCTTTTTATATCCTCAATGTTTGTAAATTTTCCAGAAAATCAAAGATCAATAGTTATGCATCAATCTATTGTTTAAATTGCAAGTTTTTGTAGTATAATATTATGCATAAAAAAAAAGTTTATAAATCATATAGTATATAACATTCGATTGACACAAAATTTGACATCTATATTAAAAGCGTAAAAGACATACAATCCAACAGTTATATTTTCAAAATGACAAAATTTAACTACAAAATTAGTTGTAACTTGAGGTTACAACCTTACTTAATAAAATAAACATTACTACATAACCTTTATAATATTAAATTGCAATGAAACACGTAAAACAAAATTGCAAAAATGGTAAAAGTGAAAGCTTGAAAACAATTTGAATAAAAAATTTCTGTCCTAATAAAAAAAGAAACATATTGCCGACTTGAAGAGCATAAAATAGAGCATTAGAAATAAAAAAGAATTTTTTTATTTAAATATTATGATACATTATTATATTTTGAACTAGAAAGTTTTTATTTTTTATTTTTAGAAGAAACTAGAAAGTTCACGTGTCATTAGATTCGGAAAGAATTTTAGTCAATAGTCACCACATTAGGGATTAAATTTACTTTTTGAATTTGAAATATTATCCAAGTTTGATAATTGTAAAAGGTTTCAGTTTTATCATTAAAAATTTAAGAAAGCATCAATCTTGTTGTGCTTAACAGAATTGTATTCGGGGCCAAGAAGGTATCAACGTGATCACACAATTTTTGTGCCACAATTCTGAGGTAGAAAATTGTGGATGAAGAAGAAAAAATAATGAATCCATATGAAAGTGATTGTCTACCACTCATAATCAACATTTTCAAGATATTGTGGTAAATGGTGTGAGTGTATATGAACTCTAACTTGATAGGTTATAAAGTTGGCTTGGTTTAAAATAAATTTAAGGGCTCCCTAAAAGCAATTATGGGCAAACATCATATATGTTGTGAAATTTTAAAGTACTTGCAAGTTCACAAAGTATAGTTTGACAAGAATAACGTTGAACCCACAAGGACTTTTATAAATATAGGAAAATTAATTAAATCTTAACCAAATTAATCCTAATCTAGTTTAATAAAAATTGGTTGTTTGAAATTAAATAAAGCTAAGAAAATAATTAAACAAAGCAAAGATGTGATATGAAGTGGTAAAAAGATGTAAACAATCAAGAGAAATGAATTAAGGTTTTGGAATTCGCCTTATTAATTCATATCAACATATATTTATAATCATTAATTTTTCCCAACTATTGCATGATAATTTAGAAATCAATCTTGCTATCATGAAAAATATTATCACTAAATATTATGTTTAAAAATCTAAAGCATGCTCTTCTTCGCTTCTTAGGTATAAAATGAAATTATCAATTGTACCTGTTGACAAACAAATGACAAGAAATATCTAATCTTAAAATCAAACAATCATAATTCAAGCATTCAATCAATTAAGATAAATCCTAAATCATGAGAAAAACATGATTGAACTAATATCTAGAATCTTATTTTAATCAATTGATATGAAGTAAGAACAATTTAAATTATTAAAATATTGTGAGAAAAATTAAATCACATAAATACTATGAATAATTTTTAACAATATTTCATCCTCAACCCTAATTGAAAATTTAACTACTTATAATAATTAAACTAAAATACAAAAATAAAATACTAAATATTAAACTAAAAAAATAAAATAAAACTAACTGACAGGGAGAAAACCAAAGAGGTAGCCGCGGCGACCCCAACCGTCCACTGTAATTTCTGTCTTTCTATTTATATTCTGACCAGGTCACACTGACCTAAAACTTTTCTTTATACAAAACCAAGACTAAAGTGGCCCAATGGAAACTCCTTATTTGTGTTTCGGTGGAGTAAGAAAAAAGCCCATATGTGCAATTATGACCACAAGCCCATATGTACGTCCCTTGTCCACTTCACGCCTATTGTATTATTATTTTTTTATTCATCCTTTGCTTTCTACACTTCACGCCTGGACTTTTTTCTTTCTCTATTTTTTCTTCTCTGTACTCTTTTCTTTCACATATGTCTGGACGGGATCTCTCAAACTGGCAGGACTCAATTGGCCAAGACTCACCTTGGAGCATTCAACTTCCTTGTGGATGTCATGTACTGTTCATGAAGGATGATGACTTGATCACATTTTTTTCTTCTTGTTTTTCACCAATTCTCGTAAGCATGTGAATCCTTTATAACCTATAAAACAAAAGATAGATTATAATTAGTCACAACTTAACATAATAATGAGGTTAAAGATACACACACACACACATATATATATATATATATATATATAAAAGGATACTTTATTGTATATATTTCATGCACATCAATATACAAATAATAATAAGGACAAAGTTTGGCTACAAACTTGATTGTAGTCTAAGATTATAACTTCATTTAATATCTTTTTATTGGATGTGAATTTTGATAAATCTACTATTAGATTACATTTTTTTCTTATATTAATAACTTTTTGGAAAATTTCCAAAAGATCAAAGATCAATAGCTATGCATCAATCTATTGTTTAAATTGAAAGTTTTTGTAGTATAACATTATACATAAAAAATAAGTTTATAAATCATATAGTAAATAACATCCGATTAACACAAAATTTGATATGTGTATTAAGAGTATAAAAAACATGCAATTCAATAGTTAGATTTTCAACATATGTAGTAATGTTTATTTTATTAAGTAAAATTACAATCTCAGGTTGCAACCAATTGTAACCTTAGGCTGCAACCAATTTTGTATCTAAATTTTGTCATTTTAAAAATATAATTATTGGATTGCATATTTTTTTACACTTTTAACACAGATGATCTATAAGCTTATATTTTATATTTATTTTTAAATTATAAAGATTTGCAATTTAAATAATTTATTGATGATATAATTATTAATATTTAATTTTCTAGAAATTATTTTTGGTAACCTTGTTGTTATAATTGCACTAATTGACTACCTTTTTTCAATAACAACTAGCTATTCTTTATTAAAGTGACCATAGTTTAGCTACAAAATTGGTTGTTACCTTAGACTACAAATTTACTCAATATTTTTTTATTAGAGGTGAATTTTGACAAATTCACCATTGGATTACATCTTCTTCTTATATCCTCTATACTTGCAAAATTTCAAGATGATTAAAGATCAGTAGCTATATCATTAATAAAATTTTAAATTGCAAGTTTTTATAATTTAAAATTATGCATAGAATATAAACTTATAGATCATATAGTAAATAATATTCGATTCACACAAAATTTGACATGTGAATTAAGAGTGTAAAGAACGTACAATTCAACGGTTAGATTTTCAAAATATGTAGTAATATTTATTTTAGTGAGTGAGTTTGTAGACTAAAACTACAACAAATTTTGTAACTAAATTTTGTACTATTAAAATTTCTTTTGCCCAAATTTTATCAACCAATAGGACTTAAATATCTTTTGCCTAAACTTTATCAACTAACAACACCCAAGTCATTTTAATACATAAACAACAAATCCAAAGCTTAAGCCAGAGAGAGAGAGAGAACAATGGGTTATGCTCCTTGTCGTTGGTCATTTGGCTTTAATTAGACAATGGCTGACTTCGTCATCTGTCACTGGCTTTGATCCTGCCACTAATCAGTGGTGGATTCTTTGTTGGTTCAATTAGTGGGTTCTATGTTGCTGGTTCAATAGGTGGTGACTTACTTTGATCGAACGGTGGCTGGATGTGATGAGGAGAGAGATGTTTGAGAGTGAGTGAGTTGTGCTGGATATGTATGTATTTGAGAGAGAGAGAGAGTAAATAAAAATTGGGTGATTCAATATTTTATTGGGTAAAATACTATTTTCGTCCTTAAACTTTCACAAAAGTTTGTTTTTCATCCCAAAACTTTCAAAAGTTTGTTTTTGGTCCCTAAACTTTGCAAAATGTTCTATTTTCGTCATTCCGTTTATGTATGTTAGTTTATGTCTATAGGGCCTAACAAAGTGATGGCATGTTATCTGACTTGGAGTAAACCATTTTATTTAAAAATTTATGGACATGTGGCTCACAATGATTCGTTGATTAAATATTTTAGACAAATTTACCCCTCACAATGATTCATCCCTCCTCTGTTCTCACAACCAACTGCACCTTTTCTTCTCTCAGGTGAGATCTCGACGTTGGCAACAAAAGCAAGATACAGTTGTAGTTTGGGACTCAAAACTTTCGCTTGATTTGGAGCTATACATGCGACAATACTTATAAAAGTTAATGGGTTTGTATTTTGTAGTTGAAGCGGTAGCCCTGGAGATTAAAGTGAAATGAATTAAAATTAAAAAGAAGCTACAAGTTCTCTCTCTAAGCTTCGGAATTGTCAATAATTTCTTTTCTTCCAAAAGATAAGCTTCTCTTTTCTTCTGTGTCAAAAATCCTTTCCATTGTTTCTCTTAATTGGTTTTTAACTGGTTTGCAATTCTGAGCATGCTTTTTTGGTGCTTCAACAATCTTTGGGACAAATATTTCATCTCCTCAATGCAGGTGAATGGAATGGTTGGGGTCACCGTTTTGCACTTGCCGATTTTTGGTCATTGATGGGGCTTCCTGGTTAAGGTGTGACTGGGATGGGTTGGGGCCATGGGAGCGTTGGAGTTTTCACGTTCAATGGGTTTCAGCCTTTCAGGTTTGGGTATCAGGATTTTCAATTGGGTTGTGTGGGAATGAGGATAAATTTGTCTCACTACTAAAATATTTAATCCACATGTGCAAATCATTGTGAGCCACATGTCCAAATGTTTTAAAATAAAATGATTTAGTTGAAGTCAAATGCTAAGTCAGCATTCTGTTGGGCCATATAAGATATAAGATAATTGACACAGATAGAAGGATGGAAAATACAACATTTTGCAAAGTTTAAGGATGTAAAACAAGCTTTTGAAAGTTTAGGGACAAAAAATGATTTTTTATGAAAGTTTAAGGATGAAAACAATATTTTATCTTATTTTATTCTATTAAATTCATTTACAAAAGTTACTTTCCCCTCCGCACCAAGAGAGTCACTGTAGCTCATCCAAAATATATATTTTTTCTAGCTGGCACTTGATTTTGGGAGTTCTAAGAGAATTATTGAGAAAAATGATTGTATTGATATGAGATAATTGTGTTAATTACAGATATATATAGTAATGCTTAAGCAACTAAAACAATCCCAAAACTAACTTATCTGATCTAACAAACTTCTTAACTAACTAACAGAAAGATACAGCTAAGCAAACACGTGCAAGTCACGTGTCTATTAACTAGAATTAAACTACATGTAGCTTTTATTCTTAAACTACATGCCGTTGGTCTCTGCTTCAGCTACACTGCTACTTGGACTTCTGGACTGATGTGATTCAGTTAACTCTTCTAGTTTCTTTGAATTCTGATACTCCCCCTCAGGATGGACATCATGAGAGTGAATATTGGAGATGCCCATCCTGGTAAGAAGACCAGAAAATTGACTCCAGCTCAAAGCCTTTGTCAACAAATCAGCTATCTGACATTGGGTACGAATGTCCATCAGCTTTATAACTCCTGCCTGCACTTTGTCTCTAACAATGTGACAGTCTATTTCAATGTGTTTTGTACGCTCATGGAATACTGGATTAGTTCCTATGTGAATAGCAGCTTGAGAGTCACTGAACAACAAGGCAGCCTGACTATGTTTTATATCCAGATCCTTAAGTAAGTATAAGATCCATGTCACTTCACATACTGCAACAGCCATGGCCCTGTACTCTGCTTCTGCCGTGGATCTTGAGACTGTGTTATGCTTCTTAGACTTCCAAGAAATGAGAGAGTCACCAAGAAACACACAATAACCAGTGATGGATCTTCTAGAATCAGTACATGCAGCCCAATCAGCATCTGCAAATGCTTTGATATGCAAAGAGGATTGAGAAGAAAAGAACAACCCTTGTGCTGAAGTACCCTTAAGATACTGAACCACTCTATAGGCTGCCCTGAGATGAGGCTCTCTAGGCTTAGACATAAATTGGCTCAACCTATGTACTGAGTAGGTGATATCAGGCCTAGAAATGGTAAGAAACAGCAGCCTGCCTATCAGTCTTCTGTACATACCAGCATCAGTCAATAACTTGCCTTCATCTTTGCTTAACTTGAGATTTATCTCCATGGGAGTTTTAACAGGTTTACACCCAAGCATTCCCACATCATTGATCACTTCAAGAGCATACTTTCTTTGGCATAAAGAGATGCCTTTCTCAGATCTAGCCACTTCCAAACCCAAGAAGTATTTCAAACTGCCCAGATCCTTCAACTTGAACTCCTTATTTAAGAGAACCTTAAGGTCTGCTACAGATTGAGGATCATTGCTGGCAACAAGTATATCATCAACATATACCAAAAGTGCCATGAAAGAAGCTCCTGAGTGCTTGGTGAACAAAGAGTAGTCTGCCTTAGATTGCAGAAAACCATGTTGCAGTAGAGTTGTTGAAAACTTTGAATACCATTGTCTTGAGGCTTGTTTAAGGCCATACAATGATTTGTTCAACTTGCACACAAGCTCCCCCTTGCTGGGCAGGCCTGGAGGAGGACACATATACACTTCTTCATGCAAATCACCATGAAGAAATGCATTGTTAACATCCAATTGATGGAGAGTCCAGCCTTGCACAGCAGCCAAAGATAGAAGGAGTTTGACAGTCACCATCTTGGCAACAGGAGAGAATGTCTCAGTATAATCTAAACCCTCTTGTTGAGTATAACCTTTGGCCACTAACCTTGCTTTGTACCTCTCTACACTACCATCTGACTTGTACTTGATTTTGAATACCCACTTACATCCAACAGCCCTTTTATGTGGAGGCAAAGGAACAAGAGACCAAGTGTTATTAAGTTCTAAAGCCTGAATTTCAGCTGCCATGGCAGCATCCCAATTAGGATCACCAACTGCCTGATGGTAAAACTGAGGTTCAGGAATTTGGGAGATACTATTGCAAAAAAGAGAGTAAGAAGGGGAAAGTTTATGATTAGAAACATAATTGGCAATAGGGTATTTGGTGGAAACAGCATGGCACTTGTAAGCTTGAAGGTAAGCAGGTGGCTTAGAGATTCTAGAAGACTTCCTAGGACCAAGAGTGGTTGGAATAGGACCAGCTGGAAGAGAGGGAAGAGCATGGACAGAATCAGTGGACAAAGAGGAAGAGGGAAGGTCAGGGAGAGGAGTAGTAATGTCATTAGGAACAAAAACAGACAACTCCTCAGGAAGATCAACAAAATGTTCTTCAAGAATGGTGGAATCAACATGAACAGAGGTATCTAATATAGGAGTAGAATGATGAATAGAATCAGTGATAGGAAGAGGTGGAGCATCAGGAAAACAATCATGAAAAAGGGGATCAGATTGAGATAAGGGAGCAGAAGCAGGAAGAGACTGAAATGGAAATACAGATTCATGGAAAAGAACATCTCTAGAAATGAAACAAGATCTGGTTTGCAAATTTAAAAGTTTATAACCCTTAACCCCAAAAGGATAACCCAAGAAGACACACTTAAGAGCCCTAGGATCAAATTTGCCTCTATTGTGAGAAAGAGTAGAAGCAAAACATAAACAACCAAACACTTTGAGATGGGAATAGTCTGGAGGTTTATTATAAAGAAGCTCAAAAGGGGATTTGTGGTTCAAAAGAGGATAAGGGAGTCTGTTGATGAGGTGAACAGCAGTGAGGATACAATCACCCCAATAAGCAATAGGGATATTTGATTGAAGTCTTAAGGCTCTAGCAACACAGAGTATATGCTGATGTTTTCTCTCCACAACAGAGCTTTGTTGTGGAGTAGCAACACAGCTGTGCTGATGAATGATACCATGGAGTTTAAAGAATTCATTCATTTGAAATTCAAGTCCATTGTCAGTCCTAAAGACTTTAATAGACTTACCAAATTGATTCTTAATCATGGTATAAAAAGACTGTAATAAGGACCTGGTTTCAGACTTGGATTTCATAAGATACACCCAAGTTGATCTAGTGCAATCATCAACAATGGTGAGAAAATACTTGTGACCTGCAACAGTAGGTACCACATAGGGACCCCATATGTCACAATGTATCAAATCAAAAGGAAATTCAGAGACATGATTATGGAATGAAAAAGGAAGTCTTTTATGCTTGGCTAGAGGACAAATTTCACAGATTTTATTAGAGGCAGAATTGAGATCAGGAAGTACATTTTTCAAAACAGAAATCTTAGCATCAGAGGGATGCCCAAGTCTAGAATGCCATACAGAAAAGGGAACTTTGACATTATTGACAACATGAGATTTATTGGGACTAAAAATGGAATGAAAAACAGAATTGAAAACAAAATGAAAACTTGGAACAGCCTGGGACTGAGTTGGAATGGCACAAGTATCAGAGGGGCTTTGTTGAAGAAGATACAACCCATCATGAACTTCACCCACACCAATCGTCCTCCAGCAATTGAGGTCCTGAATGAAACAGAAGGTAGATAAGAAAATGAGACAACAATGCATTTTCTTGGTGAGCTGGCTAACTGATAATAGGTTGAACGAGAAAGATGGGACACAAAGCACATTGGTTAAGACAAGATTTTCAGAGAGGCATATAGAACCAATATGAGTTATCAAGGCAGTTTCACCATTAAGAAGAGCAACCACACAATTAACAGCAGTAAAATCAGTCAACAGATTAACAGAATACACTATATGGTCTGTTGCTCCAGTATCAATAACCCAAACATTACCACCAAAAGCAGTTCTATGTGTGATTTGGGCAGAAAAAACTGAATGCCTCAAATTTGAACAAGTATGATTAAATGTACCTGCCATGGTGAGAGCATCTATGCCACTAGAAGAAGAAGATGCAGATGGATTAGGCTTGATCACACTGTTAGCCATGTGTGTTTCCTTATTCCCCATATTGAACTGAGCTTCCTTGCCACCAGAATTAAGATGAGCAGCTTGCATTTGAGTCCCCAACATAGTCAAAAATTGCTGACATTGCTCTTGAGTGAAAGGAAAATTAGCAGAGATATGATCATCATCTGCATAAGCCTCTTGAACATTTACTTGATTCACCCTAAAATTCTTGCCTTTAGGCTTAAAACCTGGAGGAAAGCCATGTAGTTTGAAGCATTTCTCCATGACATGCCCAAGCTTCCCACAGTGAGTGCATATAGGCCTGTCTCTACCTTTGGAATTCTTTCCTCCAAAAGCACCAGAATTGGCAAAGAAGGTAGGAAAATTAGGAAAATTAGGATTGGAATTAGCATCAGATCCTTTCACTGCAAGAGTAGTAGACTCTATGTGAACAGGATTTCCAATCCCTACACTCCTCTGCCTCTCTTCTTGAATCAATAAAGAGTAAGCTTTGTTGACGGTTGGCAATGGTTCCATCAATAAGATCTGACCTTTGATCTGAGAATATGACTCGTTGAGTCCCATCAGAAATTGCATGACTGAGTCTTGAAGACGAAGATCTTCAATCTTCTGAGGTAGATTGCATGTACACTTCCCACAAGAACAGGTAGGAGTAGGCCTAAAATTCTGGAGTTGATCCCAGAAAAGCTTCAATTGAGTGAAATAGTTGGTGATTGAAGAATCACCTTGACACATTGAAGCTATATCTTTTTGAAGCTGGAAAATCCTAGGTCCATTCCCTTGAGAATGTGTATCCCTGAGGTCATTCCAGATTTCCAGAGCAGTATCCCTGTAGGTGATGCTCACTCGAATTTGAGGTGACACAGCCTTCATCAACCAAGAACCTACCATGTTATCACATCGAATCCAAGCATCAACAGCTGCTGGAGTTTTTATCAATGGCGAAGAGAGAGTAATACTACCATTGACAAAACCAAACTTATTCTTAGCAACCAATGCTTTTCTCATTGAACGAACCCAAGCATGATAATTCTCACCAATCAGTGGTTCGGACACAAGCATGGCTCCAGGACTCTCAGCGTGATGAAGAAACAGAGGATTTGAGATATCTTCTACAAGTGCAGGATCTTGCACAGAGGAAGAAGATGAAGTATTCGTTGCTTCCGCCATTGACGAAGCTTCAAGACTCTCAAGAACAAACCCTAGAAATTTTGGGAGAAAATAGAGCAAGAAGGCTCTGATACCATAAGAGAATTATTGAGAAAAATGATTGTATTGATATGAGATAATTGTGTTAATTACAGATATATATATAGTAATGCTTAAGCAGCTAAAACAATCCCAAAACTAACTTATCTGATCTAACAAACTTCTTAACTAACTAACAGAAAGATATAGCTAAGCAAACACGTGCAAGTCACGTGTCTATTAACTAGAATTAAACTACATGTAGCTTTTATTCTTAAACTACATGCTGTTGGTCTCTGCTTCAGCTACACTGCTACTTGGACTTCTGGACTGATGTGATTCAGTTAACTCTTCTAGTTTCTTTGAATTCTGATAAGTTCACCAGCTAAAATGGATATGATTTTAATCAATCAAAACTAACATTTACCTCAAGGTGTATGCATGGAAGGCTATTCCTCACTACTTGATGTGGTGCATTTGGCATGAAATAAATGTTAGAATTTTGTAGGATCGTGAGAGGTCTATCTTAGAAGTGAATATGCAATGATTCTGAACTTTGCTTGAGTGGATGATGGCGGCAGGAGCATATCCTTACTATAATTTACTAGATTTTATGGATCACTGTAATCTTAGAACCCAAATGTTTTATTCATATAGAATATCCCCTGAATACTTGATGTAAAGTTTTCTCATCAATAAAATTTATTACTCATCAAAAAAGATCTCAAGATCCATGCAATATATTTACAAATCATCTTGTATGGAAGGTTTATCCATTTGAGTTAGAGCTCAATTGGAATCTAAAGGTCCATGCAAAATAGTTCCACTCAAATGCTTGTCTTTTTGGGTACATTAATCTCTATAGTTGTAGCTTGGAAAAGGCCAATGCACTCTAAATCAAATGGCATTTCCTCCTTTCAAAAAACTGGTTGGAGTTGGGAGGTTATGAGTTCAAAACTTTCTGGGTGCATGGGTAACTCACCCAGAGACAGACACAGAGAGAGAGAGAGAGAGATAGAGAGGGGGGGGGGGGGGGTGGAAGCAGCTTGAATGGTATCTTATCTTGTGATTTTATTTATTGAAAATAGATTTAAAAAAAAAAACATAAATACATAAAAAGCTCCCTACAGCTAAGTCCTTAAACAGAAAGATATAAAAAATTAAAAATATAATTAAAATATTCCCAAAAGTGTTCTCTTTTAACAGATTGGGGCCTAGGTTTCACATCTAATGATCTTCAAGAGCATACCCCTAAAGAATTTTTCTTTTTCCATAGTTGCCTCCGAATAAGAAGGCTATGGAATCCTATAAAGCAACTTTGCTGCAAATAATGATTTATCACAGAAAAAGCTAAAATCATTGCTTCACTATAATTAGGTGGACTTCTTAATCACTATCAGTGGGCATCCAGAAAGTGAGACTATCCATGGAACATTTAAAAGCGATTACTTTTACACTATGATTGATTAAACATAACTATCATCAATTGTCATCCCAAAAAAGCTACATTATACCAAAACTATGTCTCACTCAAATATAATCATTAAATTAATCAATTTTTTTTTTTTTTTTGGGTATAAAGTTGAACATAAAGTAAAAGCAATTTACACAAAAAAAATAGCAAATCAAAGTATGTATTAAAGCTAAAAACACATTAACAAAGAAAAATAGCAATGCCTGAAGAAATCATCATCAAATTATAACAAAAAAAATGTTATATATATAAAAAAAAAAAAAAAACAGTTCGTAACGTCATAATGAGAATGAATTGTTTCGATTCGAAAAACACTGATTCAATCACAGATCAGTCATTTTTTTGTGTTTGCACTGTTTGGTGCGAGAGAAAAAAAGCGAAAGAAATCGGGAAATGCACTAATTTGATCACAGAATCAACGAAATTCAGCCGAAAAAAAAAAAAAAACTCAATTGCAAATAACGAAATCGGAAATTTCAAAACCAATAAATTTTGATTTTGACTTTTTGTTATGCAGTGTTTGGCGCGAGAGAAAAAGCGAAAGAAACCGCCAGTGAAAAAAGCAACATTCATATTTCAAAAAACTTATTTTCTTCCGAGCTTCAAATCGAAGTGAATTGGAAAAGGACAAATCAGGATTCAGAGAGAGATCTAGATTGATGGTAGAGGAGGAGGAGGAGGAGGAGAGTGAAGGGAAATGACCTCGATGTCCTTGACAAGAAAGCTTCGTTCGTCGGCAGAGAGTTCGTCCCAGAGGGCAAAAGCGTCTTCTTGGCCATAATCTTTGAGCCTCCCTAGCAAAGCTTGCGGTGGCTGTTGCGTCCAGGAATCGTTGTTGTTGTTATTGTTGCTCTCTCCTTCACTCTGCGTTTCTCTCATTCTCTCTCTTTCCTAAGAAAATTTTGTTTGTTTGTTTGGGATTTTATTTTTGCAAAGGCTATAGGTGTTGTTATTCTTGGTTGGTGGTTGAGCTAAGCTTATAGAGAGAAGAAGAACAATGACGAAGAAGACAAGATTCTATTCTTCAATGTGTAAGAGTATTAGCATTGAAAAATACTAATCCATATCTAAGGACTTTTTGACATTTTATGGCTCCAAGTGTTTTGCATCAAGGAATGTTAAACACAGGTATTACAAATATTTTTACAATATTGCCATATTACAATTCTATCTTTAGAATTGTACCTTAGTACTATTGTAAAAAAAAATATATATATTTTAATCAACTCCGACTTTTCCCTCTCCTCTCCCATAATTTTTGTTATCTTCTCTTTCCTCATTCTCTCTTTCTTATCTGCTCTCTCCTCTTTCTTCATTCTCTCTTTCTCATCTGCTCTCTCCTCTTTCAGACCCAAACATCATCCATCTCCCAACATCTCACAGTGGTTTATTTTCTCTGGTGGGTTGCGATACGGCGAGTTTTGTG
Organism: Quercus robur; assembly: GCF_932294415.1. NCBI lineage: Eukaryota > Viridiplantae > Streptophyta > Magnoliopsida > Fagales > Fagaceae > Quercus > Quercus robur. Next base: position 14,018,058 of record NC_065544.1, on the reverse strand, counting down.
GTTTTTTTTTTTTTTTTGGCTGTGACCAGTGCTTAAAGGAAGTGGTGGGTATTGCTAAGGTGAGTTGTGGGTCACGAAGATCGGAGTGGGTCACGGATATCGGAGATCGGAGTGGGCTGAAGTGGGTTGTGGGTATGGTTAAAGTGGGTCACGGAGATTGAAGATTGGAGTTCAGAGTGGGCTGAAGTGGGTTGTGGGTATGGCTGAAGTGGGTCACAGGATGGGTCACGGAGATCAGAGTGGGCTGAAGTGGGTTGTGGTATGGCTAAAGTGGGTCACGTTGAGGTCAATGTTTCTGGGTTTCTGTTGGTGAGTCCGATGTTGCTGGGTTTCTGTTGTGACGCTGGTTTTTTTTTTTTTTAATATGGGATTTTTGTTCCGGTGGGATTTTAGAGGAACTCCTTTGTACATGTTGCCAGAATCAGTTAATCACAATGAGTACAAATCGCCGGCGGATATTTGGATCATGTGTGTGTGTGGCTCTATTTAAGGTTTGTGTTTGTGTGTGTGTGTGTGTGGTGATGGATTTGAAAAAGCTCAGGAAAACAAAAGTTACGGTTAGAAAAAAAATAATAAAAAAAGATTAAAAAATAATATTTTAATAAAAATAGAGTTTTGGGATGTAGGAAGTATTGTAAAATGGTATGGTACAAGTAATAAAGTAGCTTTTTGAGATGGTAAAATAGAATAGGATAGCATTCTTTGATGCTGAAACAAGATGGAGGAGTAACCACCACCTAGCCTACTCTACTGTATTTCATTCATACCATTTTTTTTTTTAAATAAAAAATATTATATTAAAATTTTTATTTTGACCTCCCACGAGACAATGGAGAATATCACCCACACTCTTATTAATTGCTTTGATTTTTTATTATGGTAAGAGAAATGTCGGCAATACTTTTTAATTTATAAATAATAACACGCCATTTATTATCTGTTGTGAAAATGTTGTAGATTATAGAGTATATATACTTTATTTTGGATATCGTACTAATGTCACACTTGTATTATACCAATATTGTACTAGCCGTGTTATGTTATAATTTTTTTAAAATTGCTCATATTGCCATTTTGTGTACTTGTATCCATGTCTGTGTTTCTTAGGTTACGGATGTAACATTTTTGGGTAGGACTATAAAGATAGGAAGCGAGAGTTTGTTCATGAGTTATTTAACTAACTTTTTTTTTTTTTTCCTATATATATTATGAAATCATGACTTAAATAAGTTACAAATAATAATTTAATACCATATGAACATATTGAGAAATTTATACAATCTAATTTAAAGTTTATATAAATATATTTTTGGATAAATATACATATAAAAATATAATATTATATATAGTTAAATTGATTTTTCATATTCACGAGTTTGTTCACAAACAAATAATCATGTTTGAGCTTGAATAGTTTAATAATCGAGTCTAAACTTTAAGCTTAAACTTAACTTGTTTTCTAAATAAACAAACATAAACACATTTTTTTTTTCAAGCCAAATTCAAACGGTTTATAAACAGTTTGGTTCATTATTTATAAAACTAATGTAACTTTTGGACCAAACTTATGCCTTTATTTTTTATTTTGTGGAGAAAAAAGGTCAAAACCTTTTATATTAAAGGAGGCCATTTAAGTCAGCCTAAAGTACATGGGAGATATCTGGTGGTACATCCTCCATCTAGACTTGCATTTGAGATAAAGAAACTGCCATTCTTGCATTTAAATGTCTGTTATCAAGTGCCCAAAATTTGACACAGTGTGAGAGTTATCTAGCTAACTTTTCTTAATGGACGACACTTATTTAATATTTACTTGGCACTTCAGGGATAGATTGCTGAAGGAGATAGAATGAAAATAAAAACAACCTTTAATTAATTAAAGGTGTGAAGTGTAAACGTATTATTGGCGTTGCTTGTTGAGCAGCTTCAGCTTCAGTTGTTATGTTTTATATGCTTCTTTGATATGCAAAGAATCTGCACGTGGCCATTCTGATCCGTTCGATAAAGATGGGCCCCAATCGTCCCAACAGATCTAAAACCACGTAAATAATGATTTTTTCAAACCCTTGAGGTGGAGTTTGCTTGAAGTTGAATTTTCTTCCTATTATTTTTAAAAAGCCCCATTTTCTGGGGAGAAGAAAGACACAGAGATATCATTAATCTGAAAAGTTTGCCACAATTGACTAAAAGATAACATTAGGATGGTGAGAGGAACATCCTCTATCCAAAGTTAGAGCAAATGAGGGATATTTAAAATTTGAAGGGGAAAATATAATTTTTTTTAAAAAAAATTCTAGGAATGAAAATAGAACATTATGAGGTGTTTAATTTATGTTTATAATTATAACTAAGTTGTTATCTCGTATTTTGCATTGAGTATAATAAATGACACCAAAATTAAGAAAAATAAATTGGAGACATGGGTAAGATTAGATAACAATTATATAAATTAATGTGCATGCAATTTGGAGATGTGCTCTTTGTCTACCATTTGAATTATGGGCTATGATCATCTAGACTTGTTAGGTTAACTCCCCGGTAGAATTCTTAAAATTTTATCATTTATTTTGAATTGAGTAGATTATCTTTTACCATGTCATCAATAGTTTAAATAAATAACAAAAATTGAGATAGTCAATTCTCATTTTTTTTTTTTTTTTTTTTTTTTTTTAATTTCTTAATGTTGATGATGCAATAAAATATATTCTACTCATCTCAAATGGAATGGATAAGATTTTAAGAATTTTTGGTGGAGTTATCTAAAGAACTTTAAAAAATCTTACGTCATATAAGATGGGTCCCATGGTCATTATAATTAGATCTAGCCACATAAGCAAATCCATATCTATAATTTAAACCTTTTAGCTTTTACCATAAATAGATTCACATTAAAATTTCCAAAAATTGTTCTTTTTTTTTTTTTTTGTTGGGGGGGGGGGGGGGGGATGGTGGATATGACTTTCCCTATCATAATTTGTGAGTCTCCTTTGATCATGAATTTCACATAAGAGATTAAATTCTATAAGAAAGTAACGTAAAATTCAAGTTTTATCCCTTTAATCTCAATATGTCATATCATCATACTCAATCAATTCTAATATTTATTTGAAAATCTAACTAAACTGTGAGTTTATTGAGATGTTATTATGGGTGGTAGGATCTATTGAATTTTAAGTAAAAAACTGATGTGACAATTTCTTATTAGATGGTGTAAGTTTTTACATCTCATCCTTGTCAAATTTAGACTGTTCACATAAACGTGGGATTCACAAGCAATGCATGAAAAAGTTATTACAAATTATGAGCAATTAAGTGTATCTAAATATTAGTTTAACGTGACACCAAATTTTTATTTTTTAAGAGGAAAAATAAAAGGAGTTAAATTGTATGTTTAGGCCTAAAATGATCACGCCGACATTTTTGTTATAATTGATTGTGTTGGTGGTGAGGTTACACATATCCTAACAATTATTTGGTTGTTTAAAAAAAAATCACGAATACCTAGTATAAAAAGAAAGAGGAATATTAATATGTGAAAAAATAAATAAATAAATAAAACTCTGATAATTTTATCAAAATTAAAACTCGTAATTAATCACTGTCAGAAGCATGTGCTTAGTTGACTGTTTGTCAATCTGATAGTTTAAAATTGATATGGTTGATACTTGATAATGCAGTATTTAAATTGGCTTACATGTCCAATTCTTAATTCATGGGAGACTATGGTTCCATTCGGTGGACAGATTTTGTGGGTAGCTTCAACTATTATAAAATGTATAACTAGTACTACCTACATTTTTTCAATAAGTTAAAGGTGGCTTCTGCTCCTTAGAATTAGAATACTTTTGAAAAACAGCTTAAAGCCAATGCTTACTTCTCCTGTTATTATTATTATTTGATTTGTTATTAGTATTATTTTTTTTTATTAAGTCTTTTCCACTCCTTTCCTTCCATGCATGAAATAGAGTTTGGAGGTCATTACATGGGATACATATTGACGAAAAATTAGGGAGTGTTTGGTACATGTACTTAAAAACTGAAAACATGTGTGAAAATACGTGTGGATGAAAAAATGTGTAGAAATATGTGTAATGTTGTTTAAAAACTGAAAACATATGTTTGAGTAGATTTACCAAACGGAGCCTAAATAATTGGACTCGGCTAGTCTAATGTTTCAGTGCACTGGACTTGTCACAACGGTGACACGTGTTCACTTTTGATAACGTGTTATAATTGAAATAATGTACTGAAATCACTGCCCTTAATAATTTAAATTGACCCAACTTATACCCCTTTTTTGTTGGGACCTTCAAGAATTTCTTTGAGGAATAAATACAACTTAATATTACTCTCTATTTTTTTTTTTTTTTTTTTTTTTTAAATGAGAAAAACTTAATACTACTTAAAGAGTGAAGTATTAGACTTGTAGGGTATTCAATACAAAGGAAAAGACTTGTAGCCTTGTAGGATATGGACCAAGAAATAGAAGAAAAAAAAAAGGGTTTCTAGTAGGATGAGCTTTTCACTGCGTGGCTCCCACCAAAACAATTGTGAATTAAGATAGGAAGACCAAAATATATACCAAAGAATGGGCCACCAGTTCTGCCCACATGTACCATCATCATCTACTAACCAGAGAGGTTGTATATGATTAAGATTCATCACCTAATCTTACTTATCGGTTGTCAATTCATCATTATTTATTATTATGATTTTTTGCCTTCTGTTTAGTGTTTACATGTTCAATAATTATGGGGCCACCGTCAACAGCATTGGATCTACAAGGAATTTCTTGACGCTGTTGTTTTGGGTTTTCTTTTTTATCTTTTGGGTGTGCTGTCTCTTTAGTTAACCTTTTTTGTTTTTATTTATTATTTATTATTATTAAGTAAGCGACTGCATTAGATTGCAACTAATAAACATAACTACTATATTCTCATTATGATGAGCAAAGTCTCCTAGGGTCCCATGATTTTTCAGTTGTTACAAACATTGTTTGGAATTTTGTAAATAATAACGAAAATGGCAAGTTATTTGAGGGTTGGCTTCTCTTAATCATTCATAAGTTATTTGTAGTATATTTATTAATAACCATATTTTAATGAAGTCAAGCTTCCCATTCCAAATTTGGTCTTGAATACTATTTTTTTTTTTTTTTTAATAAAAGTCTTGCATACTATTTCATCTAGACTAAAGTTTATAATTTTTTTTAATAAGATTAAATTTTGCAAATTTTAAAGTGTATGTGATGATGGCTTGATCTATAATTTTAAATGACAGAGCATCCGTAGTAGATGTTCCAAAAATTATGCCATTTTACAACATCAAATGCTTACTTTATTATTTTACCACATCATTTTACAACATCCCATTTATCAGATGTTTTATAATTCAATTCTATACATTAAAATAATATTTACTACTCATCAACACAATAAACAAGCAACAAATAATATACCACATATCTTCCGTACCGTGGCAAATTTGCCACGGTACTGTTCAATGTTGCCAAAAAAAAAAAAACAATATCCCACATCTACTAAATGGGCTAAAATTGGGTTTGGTGTGGGATATGTGCCAAATATTTAGCATTTAGCACATATCCCACATCTAGTGTGGGTGCTCTAAGTGGTGTATATATATACCGCTAAATGTAAATAATAAAATGAATACCGTAAAATGGATTATCTTCATTTCATTTTTCTTAATTTTAAAATTACAAATCCAAACTAGAGATGAAAAAACAAAAGAGAGTTCAATCATGTTTTATGAACTGAAAAGTAGATATAAAGGAAAAAAAAGAATGAGGAGAAATCTAAGTCATCATTTGTTAAAATCTAGAAGTATGTTAAATGGGGCAAGTACAAACTACAAAGGTCCAAAATAAGAGTACAAAGTGTAATATTTCCTATAATAATACTATAGTACAAGTGTAGCACGTATAACAAAATTGGGTATTGACCAAAAAGGCTTGGAAAAGTAAGAGATAGAAAAGGAAACTAACGTGGAGGAAAGAGAGGAGCCGATACGAAATTCTCATCTAAAGTTCTAAACCACTCTTTCTTTCCAATTTTCTTCCCAACTTGGGGAGAAAACAAAATACCCCAAAATAGTGAGTCTAGAAAGAAAACACTCGATTCCACCAAAATCACTCCCTCAATCTAACAAAGGCACTATTTAAAATTCTCCCTATTTTCTCTTCCCTATTTCTATCCTCCAAAATCATCCCATCAAATGGGGCCTTAGAGATGAAACCTAACTATGAAAATAGGGCCAAACAAGAAAAGAACTCAGGTGAATTGTGTAAAATCATTGCTGCAGTAGAAACTAATTCACAAGGACCAGTCAATTAAAGATTTGGGCAATTGTTTGCTACATAATATAACTTAATGAACAGGATTTTAAGGTAAAGAAGAAAATTTCATTAAAGAAAAGGGTAAAGCAAAAAGTGGTCACATTAAAAAAAAGGAAAAAGAAAAGGTAGGTTTTGATATCTAGCTTATTTTTTTGACTATAGATGAGCTTGACTTATCAATTGACCAAACTATCTATTAACAAATTAAGAAAAGGAAAATATAAGTTGGGGTTGGATCTTGGAAGTACTCAAAAACATGGTAGATAATTAGGTTGTCAAATTTTCCAAAAACTTTAACAGGTAGATAAATGCTTATTATTAAGCTTAACATGCACAAAGAAATGAAGGATGCAAAATCATCATTTGAATCTTTTCAAATTATTTAATACTTATTCGGATTAATACTTTAATGTAAAAAAGAAATAATTTTTTCCCTTTTTATTTTTGAAATCCTTTCTTGAAAAGATTTGAAATATACTAACCCTTCCTAGCTGCCGACATTAATTAAAGTTTAAGTGGAACTTTCTGATCAGTTTCTCTACTAGTTGACAGTTCTCAACAACTTTCTATGGTAAATTTCTGTGGAAACTGTGTTAGCTTATAATGACTAATTATCCTAAAAGCTAATATTAAATGACAATGAAACAAACTATGGTTTATTTTGTTGACCATTCACACCATAACAAACAATTAGTACTAACAATAATTATTAATTTACATAAACAGTATAATGTAAAGTGTACATTATAGGCAAAAAGATTATACACTTTCTCCCAAAATGACAACTAATGGCTACATTGGAAGAATTCTTTTACATGTAATATAGACTTTACATTGTATTGTTCATGTAAACTAAGAATTTTCCACTTTATTTTATTGCCAATATGTTAGGTTAATCTCATTTTGAAAAACAATAACATAACGAATACAAATTTGTTCACAACAAATTTAATAATTGTTAAAGTAGTTAATTGTGACCGGTAAATTCGTAAATGTCAGTTATGTCCATCACTTATCATCAATATTGTCAAAAAAAGAAAAAAAAAAGTGTTTGTAACTTTGTAGTAATAATGCTAGGAAAAAACACATCTACGCATGTTTTGGATGTCACATTTCTTTGACTTATTCTATTAGCTAGTGGATAGTGCCCATCCCTGCACATTCTTTTATGCCAACATAAAGATATAGGTGATGATGATCCTATTTTCTTCTTCTTCTTGATTAATCCACAACAACAATCAACTCAAGAACAGGCTCCACGTACGTATTGCATGACTTACACTTTACTAGCTTTTGCCATTTCATTGTATTGATTGCCAGCTCGAATGCACTAGTATATATATATAGTCCTAGGAATGTATATATATATATATATATATAGCTTATCATGACTAATTATCCTAAAAGCTAATATTAAATGACAATGAAACAAATTACGGTTTATTTAGTTGATCATTCACACCATAACAAACAACTAGTACTAACAGCAATTATTAATTTACATAAACAGTATAATGTCAAGCCTACATTATAGGCTAAAAGATTATACACTTTCTCCCAAAATGACAACTAATATCTACATTGGAAGAATTCTTTTACCGATAATATAGACTTTACATTTAACTGTTGTAACTGTTGATGTAAACTAAGAATTTTCCACTTATGGCCAATATGTTAGGTTAATCTCATTTTGGAAAACAATAACGTAACGAATACAAATTTGTTCACAACAAATTTAATAATTGTTAAAGTAGTTAACTATGATGGGTGAATTCATAAATATCAGTTATGGCCACCACTCATCATCAATATTGTCAAAAAAAAGAAAAAAAAAAGAAAAAGAAAAAGAGTTTGTAACTTTGTAGCAATAATGCTAGGAAAAAACACATCTACGCATGTTTTGGATGTCACATTTCTTTGACTTATTCTATCAGCTAGTGGATAGTGCCCATTCCATGCACATTCTTTTATGCCAACATATAGATATAGGTGATGATGATCATATCTTCTTCTTCTTCTTCTTCTTGAATAATCCACATTCCACGGCAACAATCAACTCAAGAACAGGCTCCACGTACGTATTGCATGACTTACACTTTACTAGCTTTTGCAATTTCATTGTATTGATTGCCAGCTCGAATGCACTAGTATATATATAGTCCTAGGAATATGTCCAAGACTCGAATAAATGTAGGAAGTAGAACTTTAACACTAAAGTTTTAGTAATAAATCATTTGTGATATAGAACTTTAACTAAAAAAACTATTTTGTGTTCTGAGTGTTTAGCAAATTATAGTGAAATAGTGCTTTAAGGTTATGGATATATATTTATATATATTATATGAAATTTTGAATATTAGATTGTGAAGTATTTTACTTTTTTTTTTTTTTTAATCTTTCCTCAAAAAAACTTAATTTTTATTTTTCAAAAAGACCTTTAGAGTTCTTAATTAAAACTCGTTTCTTTATGCCCAAAACCCTACAAGAACATTGTTCATTCCCTAATAATGGAACCTAGCGGGTATTAATGGACCCCATAAATTTAATCTCAATGGACGTAATTATTAAGTGCTCTACTAAAGTAACCAAGTTGGAAAAAGATATCTTCTCAAAAGAAAAAAAAAACATGGAAAAAATATTAATAATACCAAGGATGACATAATAAATTTCACATCTTTCTTCACAAATTGTTAAGGTGACTGTTAAATATTAGGATTGATACACCATGTTGAATATGTTAATATAGATGCGGAAGTGAAAGCATAAAGTATAGAACACAGTAACACACGGGAGTTACGTGGTTCAGCCTAACGGCCTACATCCACGGAGGAAACCCTAAAGGGCTACATCAATAATATATTAAAGTGTAATACAAATCCTGTGTTACAATGAATTATAACATGTGTATATATAATAGACTAAACCCTAGACTAATAGACTTCTAGTACAAGTAGGAGATTTGGCTTGCACACAAAGTAGAATTAGGCTTGGGCCTATACTAATGGGCTAATATATCTTTAACAACAGATTATATATGATTAGTGTAACATCATTTTCACATAGTATTATCATTGACAACACTTTTATTCTATATCAATCAAAACCTGTCACTTTAACAGTTATTAAAAAAAAGGAAAATTTTTGTGTTATTCGACTACTCATTGAAAAGAAAAATATGCTTATTTACTAGTTTATACTGATTCTAGAAGTGATTTTCTCTAGTGAAATGGTTCTCACGTATATATCTGTGGCCTTCTGCATATATAGCACTCTTGTTTGCACCAATTAATTATGATGATCACATATTTGCATATATATATATATATAGAGAGAGAGAGGGATATGCCAACCTTTATTTTATCTATAATTTCATTGTTTCGTTATTTTTGTGTTTGTTGGGAACAAAGAAAAGGAATATGCCTCCACTTTATACACTGCGTGAGCATCTTTCCCATGCGTGCCCATGAAGCAGCATACTTGTCAAGACAATTGAATTAATCAACGTAGAAAATGAGATTGAAAGTCACTAGTTAGGCTTTCGCCCTCATGTGATGTGACTATATGAACCACATGTTGGTCCATTCCCATTAGAGATGATAGTGAGATGTATTTGATTTGATTTTGATAGAATGACAGATGTGGTAGACTTTAAACCTAAGATGTCTAATTTCATGATAAGATTACCAAAAAAAAAAAAAATTCATTATAAGATGTTAATTGGTTTTTGGTGTGGGCATGAAGTTTGAATTATACATCTTTTATTCGACGATAAAAAAATTTTACTAGTTGAGTTAAGTGAAAATGTATTTAATTTGGTAACCCATGTTAATCCTAATCAAATGGAATAAATTTGGAAATAAATAATTGGGGTTGGAGTGAATTTGGGGTTTAGAAAAATCTAAGAAAGTTCCTAAAGTCAGATTCTTCCCACCGTGTTATGTCTTCATTATTTTATTTTTTACATCAATGATAAATGATGAGGGAATTTGAACCTTAAATCCTTAAATATTTGGTTAGAAATATTAGAAGTGCTAACCAGTTGATTTGCAAGACTCTTAGTGTATTATGTGGGAGTTTGAACCTTCAATATAGCATCGTGCCACGTAAGAGAAGTCATAGCATCTTGAAGTTTGGATATCATTGATTTCTCTCTTATACACATGGTGTTTTGGTGGTTGTGTGTGTGTGTGTGTTTCTTTTTTTGGGGGTGGGGGTTTTGGCTTACCTCCCGTATTCTTTTAAAATGAATCTCCTTTTGTTTTAATGAAAGACTATCACATCATCCACTAACTAAATAAAAGGTGGGGATTGAAACTCACTACCACTTACCATTGTATATTTAAAACAAAATGACATATCTAGTGAAAAAAGTATTAAAGGTAAGCCAAACCCCCCTTTTTTTTAGCCCATTGTTCACTGAGAGAGAGAGAGAGAGAGAGAGAGAGAGAGAGAGAGAGAGAGAGAGGATCCATTGTTAATGCATTTCCTTTTTCAGTTTGACTCTCCTTAGCTAGTTTACAAACCAATTGTAACTCTACAGTTGCATTTCACAAGCATGATTTGCCTTAGAGAGTCTTAGTTTCGCTTGGACTATAGTCATTGGGCTTGGATAGAGAAAGGTTGGTTTTCCGTGAAGTTATACTTTAGGAACGAGTGCTTCGCTTTGTGGAAGTGTTTTTGTTGGGGCTTTTGAGTTGTTATTGGTTTTGGGCTTCAACCATAAGCTCTACACTTTGAAACCAACCATGGTTAAATTACAAGATGAGCTCATTCTCGTGTCATCTATGAGTTTTAATGATTTGATTGTTGAATTGGATTTGGATCCCCTTGTTGTGGCTTTCTTTTTCACTAAATGCATTTAAGCTTTAATGTTAATGCTAGTTTTAGATGGTTGCAAGTGGCTCTTGTGGAGGATCCCTCACAAAAAAAGTCAAGCATGCATGTGTTTAGGGAAGCGAATAATTGCACTAATACCTTGGCTACTTTCGGGAGAACATACACCAAGAATTTTGTTTTATTTCCTTATTCTCCCTCTACTTTTAAAAGTATTATTACTTTTTTATAATTTTGTGGATGTATGTTAGTCTCCAACTTCTATCTTTTTAGTTTATCTACTTCTTTATTTACCCAAAAAAAAAACTCAAAGAAATCTTAATATTTGTTTTCTATTAAGTTGATTTTTTATCTGCCTTAATTATTTTAAAAGTTACTCAAAAAAAGAAGAAGAGGTTATTTTAAATATATTTTTAGGAGTGTACTTAGGAGGTTCTATACGAAATGAAGAATGAAACAGAGTCTTCTTGAAAGAAGTGTACTTATATGGGTTTATGCATGGTAAATAATTAAACTCAAATAAAGTTTAATTTGGGAATTATTACTTGTGATATAAAAAGGTTCTCATCACTATATTCAAATGGAGAATTTCATTTCGAGAATGTGAAATTGGTAAGATTTTTTTATTCTTGCGAATACAGAACTCTTGTGATGACTGTTTGAAATCTTGAGAATTTATATCTTACCGTAGTTATTTCTTCTTTTTTGCCTCACCACTGCCACCTTCTCTCTTTTTGCTACCACCGTAGCCTATCTTTGCACAGCTGGGTTGGAAAAGAGGAATGAATTTGATTAGTGAATTTGGGAATGAGAGAGGGGATGAGATGGAAGATCTCCTCTTGGATATAGAGCTTGGCTTATAGAAGCATCTCTCTTTTGCGTTTTGTGTTTCAATAGACGTGTTTTTACTGTTACACTTACAGGCCTTGTTTTTCTTCTTTGGTCATTTGATAGGGTCTCATTCATCAATTGATGCCAACTGAAAAGACATAAAAATTAGGGCAAGACCCACAGCCCAATCAATTGTTTGTACAGGTCGGGCTTTGTTGCTCAAGGTTTTCTCATACAAGTGGGCCATTCATCAAGCCCAATTACTCCACTACACATGATGGGCCTTGCATACCAAAACTTTCTACCTTAGAGGGGCTTAATGACCCATGAATTTCACTTCATGGATTGGACCTTGTAAATTCTATTTTCTTCATCCAATAAACGGACTTTACGACCCATAGACTTTTTCTACATAGATTGGGCTCATGACCGAAAACCTTCCTCATTGCCCTTATTTGCACAAAATGGGTCACTTTGTGGAAAACACCTATGTCCATGTCATTTGCAAAAAAAAAAAAAAATCAGTGGACTAATTCGTTCCAACAACACCAAAGCCCAAGGTTCTTTTATATCAAGTAAAAACCTTGTTTTTAAGAAAACCTAATGGCTATTCGTAGGGACTTTTCATGAAGAATGTTCAAATGAGCAGAAGATGTTTTTGTACGTAAGAAACTCATTTGAAGTTCAAATGGGTAGAATGAAAAAGAAAAAAAAAAAAAAAGAAGAAGAATTTTCAGTTTTAATAAAATGCTAGAGAATTTCAAAACTTGTTTTTATGAAATTTGTAATTTAGCACAATATTAATTAATAAAAGAAATATAAAGGACCTCTTGAGTGGTTCTAGGTCAGCAAAAGCTCACTGGAGCCCTTATATTTTCGCATCCAATCAGTGTTTGCAAAGAGAAGCGTGTCTTCATCTTCAATCACATTTTTCTCGCCTAATATACCTTTGAAATGGTTGATATCATCGGAATTCAACGTTGAAAACGCTGGGTTTCTTTGAATCATCGCTGTAGCAAAGTGTCTGTAGTGGATTCTGCTTGTCCATGATTCAAAACCTAGAAAAAAAAAAAAATATATATATATATATATATATATATAGCACTTAGAGGGAATTGCTTTTAAATTTTGTGAGCTAATTGTAAAAGGTTATATATATATATATATATATATATATATATAGAGTACCTGAGGAAGAGCGGGAAATTGTCACGGAATGATCAGAAATTGGATTGGATCGAGGATGATCAAAGCAGGAATTGGATGATCAAAGGGAGAAGGAAAGAGGTGTAACACAAACACAAACACAAATGCAAACCACAAACCTCACTCAAAAACCATGAAAAATAATTTATTAGTGTTGCCAAGTAAAAGGAAAAAATAAAATTAAAAGATTCCAAACATACAAAAAAGAGTTTGAAACTACGTAGCCTCGATTGCTTAGCATTACGTTCTATAATATGTCCAATATTTTTCTGAACGCATTGCCATGTTAAAAAAAAAAAAAAAAATTCGGTTATGTAAACCAAAGAGCAGCAAAATAGCATTCCGTTTGGTAATGTTGTTTTGTAGTTTTTGGAAATACGTGCGGCTGAAAAAGTATGTAGAAATACATATAATGTTGTTTAAAAACTGAAAAAATTGCTTAAAATGCCATACCAAACTGTCAAACACATAACCACTTGAATTAAAAAAAAAAAAAAAATCAAAACACAATCATACTTAGGAAAAAAAAAAAAAAAACAAACAAACAAAATGATACTAGTAACACTTTAGTGTTTTTCTTTTTAATATATAATTTTTTTTTTATGTAAAAAGGGGTTTACGTTTTGGTAGGGATCATTGGCAGAGCTGGCTGAATACTAGAGCAAGAAATGTGGTCGCCTAAGGCTCCAAGTAAAAAAAAAGGCCCCCAAATTTTAACCAATAGGGTTATTTATAATTAATAAATAAAATAATATTTTTTTACCAAATGAAAAACAAATAAAAAAAAAGAGAAAAATGCAACGTTCACAATATTTTTCACAACACTTTCACAACTAATGTTAAGTAGTAGGTTGTTATTGATAGCAAAAAAATAATTATAGTGATATTTTCAAATAGAAAACAAAAAACAACTTAAAACCTAAGATTTGTTGTAAAAAATATTGTGAATGTTGCACTTCTAAAAAAATAAATAATAATAATTAGAGTTGAGTTAGCAAACTTTTACTAGTTCTCATTTAAGTCTACCACTAACACCGCTTTTTTACTTACAACTATCAATCTGCCATATCAACAAGTATGAAAAATTTTGTCAAACTTTTTCTGTCTATAAAATTTCTAAAAAAAGAAAAAATTATACGTAGTTCATATTAATTAGTAGTAATTTTGCATCTAATACAAGATAATCAATTTTTGCCTTAGGCCCCCAAACGCATCAAGCCGCCCCTGATCATTGGCCACAGGAATGGGTTGGATGAACAATTTATTTTTTGAGAAATAAATTCAATTTATAAATTTAATCTCAATTGTCAGATTTGAGATTTGGACTAAAATGATGCTATTAGCTAATTCCATTCTTTTTCGCTCCAACATCTTCCTTATATTAATTTCCAAAAGTTTATTTATTTATTTATTTATTCCAAGAGACCAATCTATTGCTGCAGTTATGAATTTTAAGGAGAGTCTTGTACGTCCATCTGTGGCTTAATTATCAAACCTTAACAATATCTCCACAATGTGGGTTTCAGTTAGCTCAACTGGTAAAGTCTCTGATGGTTGAATAAGAGATCTGGGGTTCAATCCCTGCCTACACCAAAAACTGATTGGTGTCTTAGTCTGATGACAAAGAGCTATTATCAGGAGCGGACGCCATAGGTTGAAACTCTCTAAAAAAAACAATATCTCCACAATGCTCATCCTTCAGCCAAACGGATTCAAAGTGAAAGGGTCTTTTTTTTTTTTTAATTTTTTTTTTTATAGAACCTTTTTCTTGTCATCTGAAACTAGCCGAAGGGGTTCATGATTGGAAGTTGACACATATAGATGATGCACCTGTCTATATTAAAAAATAGGACAATATGTTATCAATGTAAGAACTACCTTATAAAATATAAACTAAAGAAATGTATGTTACATTTTTATGCAAACCTGTGCAATAATAATTTTCCTAAAAAATAATTATTAATGTGTTGAATCTTGATAGGAGAATATAAAATAATTATCATAAAATAATAATCACCCACGTTTTAATTGAAAAACTAAAATTTACAACCATAATCATTATGGCACGTGTATATTTAATCTAAAATTTGGTATACAGCTAGTTCTTTGTCTATATCTGTATCTTAACTAGTTGGGACTTCTTGATATTTTCAAAACATCTTTCTCTCTATTGTAACTATCCAACATTAAAAAGTAAAACTAAAAATTGCAATTTGTCACCAATGGCCAACTAATAGTCATTGAAAACCACCATGCACCTTTGGTGCAGTGGTCACTCTATAAGTATAAATGCTTATGAAGTGTGGGGGGTAAGGATCGGGGTTCAAGTTTGCAGGAGGGAGTTTCACACACATATACACTTAGATTAGATTAAAGTAGAAATTCTATCTTGTAAAAAAAAAAAAAAAAAAAAAACAAACAAACAAACAGTCATTGAAAACTTTATGCTCGTAATTTGTGAATCTAATAGTCATATGTTAAGATGCATTTAGTTAATTGTAAAACTCAATTATACTTCTTTAATGTTCACGCGGAATCATTACCGACCGATACCCATATGTTCACATTAGATCTCAAAAAAAGTCATATGTTCACATACACTCAATTATACTTCACCGGAATCATTAAATTCTTCATCAATCAGGACTCTTCTTTCCACGTGAAAGCTTGAGCATTTTTCCCCACAAAAAAAAAAAAAAAAAAAAAAAGTGAAATTGAGACAAAACTTTAAGTCCCGTCTAGTACGTGCACTTAAACAATAATTTTTAGTTTTTAAACAACATTACACGTATTTTCATACACTTTTTCATCTACACGTATTTTCAAAAAATACAAACAATGTTACTAGAATAACATTACCAATCGGACCCTTATCTTTTGTTTTATTATATTTGTGGGGATAAAAAAACTAAGAATGAAACTATCAATATGTGGTTTTTCCTATTTAAAAAAAAAAAAAAAAAAAAAAAAAAACAAAATTTAGGTACATTACTTTAGGTAATGTTCCTTAAATTCCCTTTTTAAGATTCAACCATGTGGCTATTTAACTAAAAAATATACTTCAAATTCATGTGAAAAAATTCACATGGCAGAATCTTAAGAGGAAAACATAAGAAATAATACCTAAGTACTGTACTTAAGTCTTAAAAAAAAAAGTGGTTTTTAATATTTAGATTACTTACAATAGCTTTGAGTGTAATTGTTTCCTATCAAATCAATGGACCAACTCAAATCTTGTTCACAGAAGATAGAACAACTTACACACATCCAAAGTCACTATCCAACTATTAATCTAAACAAATATTATCTTAAAGTTTTGTTATGGAAAGGGCATTGATTCTCAAGAAAGAGAAGTCACCCTATGCTGACTTCTCTCAAATCTCAATAACAACTTCATCAAACTCCTTATCCATCAAATGTTGTAAAATGCTTGTATTTGGAGCTCATCATGTAATTGCTAACAAAAGGTTTTTGTAATCATGGAGTTAAATATATAAGGTGATGGGAAAAGGCAAGTATAGCTCGTCCTTGAGTGGTCGACCATAGAATGTAAGATACCATGACAATTGGGCCTGCTCCTACTCGCTCATTGTATTATTCATGGGTTGCCTTAAGGGAAGCTCATCTAGACGAAGGAAGGTCATCCAGATATGGACGACCCTTCAATACTTGGAATATTTCTAAATATCGGATTTATCTACAAGAGCTTATGGATTGGACCACGTGTAACCATTTTAGTACATGAGAAAGATCCTGATTTATCGCTATAACTTCTTGCCAAGCACTTAACTTCCAATGACAGTTATAGAAGATAAAAGTAAATATTCTAACTTCTATAGCGGTTGTAAGAGTTGAGTGTAAACCTTCTTACCTCCACAAATATGGGGGAAGTTACAAGAAAAGTAACTGTTTCAAGAGCACCCTATATAAAACATTCATTCGCGACAAGTAAAGGTAAGTTTGAGACAATTCCAAAAAAGTTGGAACTCTAGAAGTTAAGAGAGAAACTAACTTAATTATCGGAGGGTTCTTGGCCGGTTAGCACCGGTCTCATTTGATTGTTTGTTTTTCTTTTTAGGCCTTCTAAATCATTGAAGCTCGAAACATTCAGCCTACTGATTTTCTGTGCATCATCATAAGGTAAATATTTCAATAGAGATCACATTTTCAAAATGTGTTACATTGAAATTTATTTATGTTAGTGTCATGTTGAATACATTTAATATATGATTCAAACTATGAACAATCTATATTTATCTCTTTATTAAATTTTAATATTAATTTTTATCTGATTCCATTTACAGAACATCAGAAATACCCTGTTAGGCATATGCAACTAAGAAAGAATGAATAAATTTAGTTAAGGTTGCACAATCAATAAAAATTTGAAATAACTTCTTTTTATCTGTGATGTCAAACAAACAAAATTGTCTAGTGATTAAGTGTGCATTTTGATTAATATTTTTATTAAAAAAAATTTGTTCATTTGTTGAAATTGGCAAAAGTATAATTATATTTTGTATATTCAATATTAGCAAAATATAAATAAAAGAAAAGTCCAAAATAATTATTTCTTAACACAGTTTCATTTAATCATCTAATAAAATAGAACTTGATGTTTTAAAAAAAAAAAAATCATTTATGATTGATTTTGCACAATTTCGCAACAATTTCCCTGTACAACACTTAAATTTTGTTAAAAAATCATTTTCCATCTAATTGTGAAATCTAATTTTGCCAAGATTCATAAGTTAAAAAAAGTTAAATATTAAAGTTAACTTTCCTATAATCTATAATTCAAATAAAGTTTTGTATTTTATATGTCCAGTATTATTCTACTAAATATAACTTCTTAGTGTTGCCAATTAAAAGGAAAAAATTAAAATTGAAAGATTCCAAACCTACAGAGTTTGAAAATACAAAGCCTCAATTGCATAGCATTATGTTATATAATATGTCCAATATTTTTCTAACGTATTGCCAAGTAAAAAAAAAACAGATCGGTTATGTAAAGTTGTAAACCAAAGAGCAGCAAAATAGCACCTAAACTATTAATTTTGGATAACAAACAACTAAACTGTAAACACATAATCATTCGAAAAGAAAAAAAAAAAAAAAAAATCAAACACACAATCATTTGACTTGGAAAAAAAAACAAAATGATACTAGTAACACTTAAGTGTTTTTTTTAATATATAATTTTTAGTTTATTTTTTTAAATATAAAAAGGGGTTTACGTTTTGGTAGGGATTATTGGCCACAGGAATGGGTTGGATGATCAATTTATTTTTTGAGAAATAAATTCAATTTATAAATTTAATTTCAATTGTCAGATTTGAGATTTGGACTAAAATGAAGCTGTTAGCTAATTCCATTCTTTTCCGCTCCAACATCTTCCTTATATTTCCCAAAGATTATTTTTATTTATTCCAAGAGACAAATCAATTGCTGTAGTTATGAATTTTAAGGAGAGTTTTGAAGGGTGTTTGGTACTGCATTTTAAACAACAGTTTTTAGTGTTTAAATAATATTGCACGTATTTTTACACACTTTTTCACTTACATATATTTTCAAAAAATATAAACAACATTACTGGAACAACATCACCAAAGCTTAACAATATGTCCACAATGCTCATCCTTCAGCCAAACGGATTCAAAGCGAAAGGGTTTGTTTTTTTTACACAACCTTAAATTCTTGTTATCTGAAACTAGCCAAAGGGGTTTATGATTGGAAGTTGACACATACAGATGATGCACCCGTCTATATTAAAAAAATAGGACAATTATTGGTTTATATTGTACTTACTATTAATATAAGATTTATATTATAAACTAAATAAATGTGTGCAATATTGTACACTTTTATGCAAATGTGTACAATAATAATTTTCCTAAAAAATAATTATTAATGTTTTGAATCTTGATATTATAATAAAATAATCCTCATAAAACAATTGTCGCAGACTTTTTAATATAAAAACTAAAATCTACAACTAAACCATTATGACCTGCATATATTTAGTATCTGTTTGAGAACCGCTTATTTAGTTAAAATTGATTTTTTTTTACTAAAAGTAATGTAAATAAAGCTAAAAGGTAGCTGAAATAATACAGTGGAATATATGAATTATATCAAAAAGTGCAATAGGACCCATAAATAGTAGTAAAAATAAATTAAATAATAAAAAAAACTGATATTTTTTAAGCCAATGCCAAAACATAAATTTTATCTAAAAACTAAAACACAGTATACTACAAGTTCTTTGCTTATGTTTGTAGCTTAACTTATTAATATTTTTTAATATTTTCAAAACATTCCTCTCCTTGATATAACTATCCAATCATTAAAAATAAAAACAAATTGCAATTTGCCACCAATGTGCCACTAACAGTCATTCAAAACTTCATGCTCGTAATTTTGAGAATCCAATAGTCATATGTTCACATTCCTTTAGTCAAATAGTAAAACTCAATTATACTTCTTCAATCTTCACGCGGAATCATTACCGACCGACAGGGGTCCTTTTCTTTCCACGGAGTCATGTGTTCACATGCATATAGCAATGTAGTGTTATTAAATTTGCAATTTGTCACCAAATGTCACAAGAACAGTTATTAAAAACTTTTTTTTTTTTTTTTCCACAGTGTTTCCTCAAGGCTTTCAACCAGAGACTAATCATTGTTCGTACCGGGTGAGCCCACGAAGGGGTAAAGCACTGGCCAAGGAAATTATTTTCAAAGTGCAGGTAGCAGGACTCGAACTAGGGAGCACACCTAGTCGAGCCAAGTACAAACACTTTGAGACCAAAAACTCAACCAACTTGACCAACCTCCTTGGTTAGTTATTAAAAACTTTATTCACTTACTTTTTGTGAAACTAATCAGTAATTAGCCATATGTTCAAATAGTCATTTGCAAAACTCGAATATACTTCTTTACTCTTTACGCGGAATCATCATCATCAATCAGTGCTCTTCTTTCCACGTGAAAGCGAAATTGAGCAGTGTCGCCTTTACAAAACTTTATTCTTTCTTTCTTTCTTTCTACCACATTTCATCCTTTTTTTTTTTTCAGCTTTCTCTCAGTGCTTTCTTTCACCCAACAAGAAGAAATGGCCGATTCAATCCTGTATGGCGTTGCACAGAAGATCATTGAAAGCTTGGGCTCCTCCACACTCCAGCGTGTTGGATCTATCTGGGGTGTCAAAGATGAGCTTGAAAAAATAAAGAACACTGTTCTCACTATTCAAGTTGTTCTTCAGGATGCAGAGGAGCAGCAGATCCAGAACCACCAAGTCAAGCACTGGCTCATGAAGCTCAGAGAAGTAGTTTTTGATGCGGATGACTTGCTGAGCGAGTTCTCCACTCATGTGTTGCGGCAAAATGTGATGCAGGGTAGTAAAATGACAAAGAAGGTACGCGATTTCTTTTCTAGCTCAAATCAATTTGCTTTTCGTTTTAAGATGGCTCGCAAAATAAAGGCTGTGAGGGAGAGGCTTAATGATATAGCAGAGGATAGGATCAATTTCCAGTTGGTAGAGCGTCCTTCAGAGACAGCAGTTGAGACTAGGGAGAGGGAGACTCACTCATTTGTACGTGAAGAAGACGTCATCGGGAGGGAGGAGGATAAGAAGGCAATCATAGGTCAATTGTTGGACTTTGATGTGGAGGAGAACGTTTCGTTCATATCCATAGTAGGAATTGGGGGGCTAGGGAAGACCACACTTGTTCAATATATATACAATGATGAGAAGGTCAAGGCTTATTTTGAGTTGCAGATGTGGGTGTGTGTCTCTGATGACTTTGATGTGAAAACAATTGCTGAAAAGATACTTGCATCTGCAGTCGGTACAAGGCCTAACAACCTTGAAATGGATCAATTGCAAATTGAACTTCGCAAAAGTCTCAACCAAAAGAAGTACTTACTTGTGTTGGATGATGTGTGGAATGAGAACAAAGATATATGGTGTAATTTGAAAACACTTTTGTTGGATGGCTCAAAGGGAAGTAAGGTGGTGATAACTACACGGAGCAATTTGGTTGCAGATATTACCGGCACAATGCAGTATTTTCTAAAAGGTTTGTCAAAGGATCAATCTTGGTCTTTATTGAAACAAATGGCATTTGAAAAAAAGCAAGATACTATCAATCCTAACTTTGAAGCAATTGGAAGAGACATTGTAAAAAAATGTTGTGGTGTGCCTCTTGCTATAAAGGCAATAGGAAGAGTATTATACTTTAAAAAAACTAGAGATGAATGGTCATATATTAAGAATAATGAACTCATGAATGTAACTCAAATAAAAGACGGTTTTTTGCCTGTTCTAAAATTGAGTTATGATCATCTCCCATCACATTTAAAGTGTTGTTTTACTTATTGTTCACTGTTTCCCAAAGATTATTTGTTTAGGAGTGGGACATTGATACTATTATGGATAGCACAAGGATTTATCCAGTCACCAGAGGGGAACCAACAATTAGAGGACATTGCCAATGAGTATGTCATGGAACTACATTGGAGGTCCTTCTTCCAAGTAGAACATAAAGGTGGCTCCATGTATGAGAATACATTGTTTAAGATGCATGATTTAGTCCACGATCTTGCATTATCTATCTCAAGGATTGAGTGTACATTAGTTGATTCTAATACAAAACATGTCAACGAAAAAGTTCGTCATGTATCATTCCCATTTGAGAATAATTCATTCTTTGAAGAGAATTTAAACTCATTGGTTAAAGCAAAAAAGATGCGAACATTCTTATTGAGATCCGATATATTGTATGATCCAGTGGAAGAATCAGCTCTCAAAAAACTTATTTCTGCTTTTAGATATATCCGTGCATTAGATCTACACGGCTTAAAAATTAAGACGTTGCCAAATATCATAGGTAAGTTGATGCATATAAGGTACCTTGACCTTTCCAATAATGATATTGAGGTTCTCCCTAGTTCTATTACGAGATTGGTGAATTTGCACACATTGAAACTCACATGTTGTTCTAAACTTAGGGAGTTACCAACAGACATTCAAAAATTGGTCAGCCTCAAGCATCTTGATATATATTCATGTTCCAATTTGACTCGTATGCCATATGGACTTGGGCAGTTGACTTCTCTTCAAACATTATCCTTATTTGTTGTTAGTAAGGACCCCAAAGGTTCCTCCAAGCACTACGGTGGACTAGCAGAATTGAACAAGCTAAATGATTTGAGAGGAAAAATAGAGATTAAAAATTTGGAATTGGTGAAAGATGCTATCTCAGAAGCAAAGGCCGCAAACTTGAAGGAGAAGCAGCATCTCAGTAGCTTGTCATTAAGATGGAATTCTAGGCCTGATGATGTTATCAACGCTGGTGATGATGAAAATTTGTTAGATGGCCTACAACCACCCCAATATTTAAAATATTTGCTTGTAGAATGGTACGGGGGTGTGAGATTTTCAACTTGGCTTTCTTCGCTAACAAAGCTTACTGAAATATATATACTCGATTGCAATAAATGCCAACATTTGCCACCATTGTATCAATTGCCATCTCTTCGAAGGATATCTCTTGTGACAATGCATAGTCTAGAGTACATATCAGACTTGGATATCACCAATGAAGTCTCTGCTTCATCATTGACAACATTTTTCCCATCCCTAGAGTCACTTGCGCTATACCACTGTCCTAATCTAAAGGGATGGTGGAAGAGGGATATTGTTGATAACGGCGATGCAACAATAATGACATCCACATCATCATGGAGTCATCAATATCACCAACACATGTCACTGCCTTCCTTTCCCCGTCTTTCTTACTTGGCTATATTTTGTTGTAGTAAGTTGACTTCTATGCCACTGTTTCCATATCTCGAAGAACATCTTGATTTGGCAAGTGTTAGCTGGAAGGCATTGCAACAAACAATGACAATGAATACGGCAGGAGCTTCTTCACTTCCCTCCTCCATCCCTCCTCTCTCCAAATTAAGGAAATTGGATTTGTGGGAGATGCTAGACAGAAAGTCTCTGCCAGAAGAGTGGCTTCAAAACCTAACTTCTCTCGAGGAATTAAAAATTAGGGAGTGCTCTACATCTCTGTCTCAAATTCTGAGACATCTCACCTCTCTTAAGGAGCTGACCATTTTCGACTGCGAGGAAGTTGATCTATTTAGTGATGTGGATGATGATGGTACAAAATTTCAACATGTTAAGTGCCTTCAGTCTTTGACTTTTGCAAAAATTTCTAAACTCGAGTCTCTTCCTGCATGTCTTCAATCCGTTACTAGTCTCCGAAAACTCTTGATTGTCAAATGTCCCAGCTTGATGACTTTACCGGAATGGATTGGCAACCTCACATCACTTCAAAACCTCGAAATTAAAGATTGCCCTAATTTGACATCCCTTCCCGAAGGAATGCGCCGCCTCACCTCGTTACAGTCCCTGAGGATCTATAAGTGTCCCCACTTAGATCAAAGATGCCAGAAGGAAATTGGAGAGGATTGGACAAAGATTGCCGACGTCCCAAAATATTCCAATAGAGAGTATGATTAATGATAAAGTCGAAATTCAGACTTGGC
Source organism: Quercus robur (assembly GCF_932294415.1). NCBI lineage: Eukaryota > Viridiplantae > Streptophyta > Magnoliopsida > Fagales > Fagaceae > Quercus > Quercus robur. The sequence continues at coordinate 13,994,274 of NC_065544.1, read as the reverse complement.
AAACGAGCTGTTGCTACGGGACTCGCTGATATTGGAGTAACATTGTATTGGCAAGCCTAAAATTTCTCATGTCCCAAAATATTCCAACAAATTTCGGGTTTAACTATTGATATACTTCCACTAGGTATGTCCTTTCTACATTTCCTTTTTCAGCATTCATTGAACTTCTTTTTTACTGTTTATCTTCTTCAATGCTGATGATTTTGCAATTTATATGCAATTCCATATGCAGAATTTCAGAAGCAAACTACAAAGATGAGTCAAGGGGTTGCCCAAAATTGCTCACGTTTGGAGCAGATGCATCTGATCAAACATCAATTCTTTTCTGTATAAGTTTAATAATTGATCTCAAATCTTTATACAAACATCAATTCCATTGTTTGTCCACTGGCTCTTTCTTCTCCTCCAATGAGAAGAAATGTTTGAGTAGACCTGAAGAAGCAATTAAAGTCTAGAAAAAGCTTGGACCTTATAATTATTTCTTGTTGAACGCTTTTGGCCTCTGCAATTTTCAAAATGTAAGTGTTGATTACCTCCTAGTTATTTTTTTCCCCTTAATTTATAAAGATGGTCTTTCTAGATATTATGACTTGACAAGATGATTTACTTTGTTGGGTTGTTGATTTAAGCACATAAAGCCATAAAGAGATTGACATCTGCGATGCTAGCCGCATAGTTCCCACATTCCAAGTGCTGTGCTGAAGATGAAACTTGATCTTGATCCAAGCAAAGGTGGAACTTGGAAGGCCTGAGTTCTATTTCGAATATGGAGAATATCCTGAACAGGTCATTACTACATTTGCACTTATTTTTGGATGTTGTCATGTATTGTTTATGTATTTTTTTTTGTTTCAAGGTATTTATACTCACCTAAGTTATTTTACTTATTTTTTTGCGCTTATTTCATTAAGTTATTCTTTGTTTATGACCCCTTTATTTTTTAATATCAATGACTTCTTTTCTTATTTGTTTTTTCTTTCCTTTCTTTGGTCTTCAGTTCTTTGCTAATATTATAATTAATAAAAACAAAATGCTAGGCCAAATGCTTTATCTTGTTTACCATATTACAGGCATGAAATAGAAAGGCTGAGCAATATCTGGCTGACTTTAGTATTCCATACACAATTATAAGGTACGGTGTTTCTATCCATTTTTATTTCATCCATGTCTTATGAAATACTATCAACAATATAGTTGACTTAAGATTTAAGGGGAGGAAATCAATTTGCTTGACTTTTTCACCTATATGATGCTTGGATGATGGTTGACAATGTACATTTCAACTCAATGGGGATAAATGGGACAAGTTATTTAATTTTGCATGCAACATTACAAGTTCCATAATCTACATGATCTTCTTCTTTTTATTGAAATTCTCAAACTTATGTTTGCTAGAATGATGTTAGAGGACCATAGCTTGGTGCTAACACTCCTACCTGTTTGAAAATAGCTTTATTTTTAGGAGGGTGATACTTGGGATGTTCAAACACTACTTTCTGGAGCATCAGTCTTTTGTTCATATCAGAATATTGCTAAGGTAAAGTTATTTAATTTTTTAGAACATTTAGTTTTCTTTGCTTTTCCCCTGTTTATGTTTTGGATGATTTATTTACAATTTCATATTCGATATGCAGAAATATTTTGAAGCACAAAGCAAACTTTGAAAGGGTGCCAGCAGTAAACTAGGGATGATTAGTAAAATTTGCTCACCTGAAGTTTGGAGGGAAGGAACCTGTCCATCAGGTATATGTTTAATTATTTATCCTATTCTTCTTATAGCTCTTATGCTATTTTCTTTTGATGGGAAACATTTCAGTTGATCTCATACGCAAGATTAATTGAGACATAGGAAAAACCTGTCCATCAGAGTTGGTGCTTATTCAATCTGTTAGGGCTGTGCAATTGTGCAACAAATCAGCTATTGAAGCATAGTGAAATCAAGTTTTTATAGCTTACAATCGTAGCTTGGTTCATAAGGCGTACAAGAACAAGAGTTGAAATTATAGATGTAATGAACAATGGAATACATACATAGGTGTCTCTAAGGTTATAGTTACTTTTAGGCTGCATCCACAGGTGTCTCCTTTTCTGTCATCCTCAGAGTTCTAAAATTTAAGATTCTTTCCTGGTTTTTTGTTGCGTTAAAGATTCATTGGCCGTCTCCAATGAATTTGGGATTCATAGTGGTGATTATAGTTTTTGAAGAAAAGTATGTGAGTTGGTCTTTAACATTTGCCATTGTACTGTTGTAACAATCAAAAGTGTTAAGGATTTTAAATTTGAGATTTGGCTTGAGGAATAGCTAGTTGTGGTTAAATTTCAGAAAAGCACAGAAATATATATATATATATATATATATATATATATTAATGAGTCTATTTGGCACCTTAAGGTTGCCTTTTGCCTTTGAAGTCACCTTGGGTTAGGTGTTGCGCCTTAAATCAATAGACCTTAATTTTCTAGTAATTTTAAGGTATCAGGCATCATGCATCTTAGTGCATTGATAATTAGGTATATGGTTAAAAACTCTGCAGAATGATGGAAACAAGATAGTAAGGAATAAAGGGAAAAAAAGGTGAAGAGTAGAGATAAGATTTCCTCAGAATCAAAAGAAGACCTTTTTCATGTTTCAACAAGATAATAATTACAAGAATCTTATTGTCAATTAAGGACAACCACATAAATTTCTTAATTATCCATATCTTGCTTCCGTAAATGGCCGTACCTTCTGATATAGATTTGAATATGTAGAAACAGTTTGAAGCACAAAGCAAACATTTGAAAGGGTGCCAGTAGGAAACAAGGAACAGCTACTAAAAATTGCTCACACCCTGGGGGTTGGTGGGGATGAACATGTCCATCAAGTATGTGCTTAATTATTTATCCTCTTCTTCTAAGAAACTCTTGGGCTATTTTCATCTGATGAGTGACATTTTTGTTGATCTCATATGCAAAGCCAATTGAAGCACAGGAAAAACCTAGTGTTCTATTATTTTAATGTCTCATTTCTAGTAGTTGTAGTGCATCTTCCATTGTTATCACTAATCACAAGCCAAAATAAATTGTAAATTAATGTTATTGAGAGGTTGTGTTTGATATGGAAGAAGATTACATATATTAAACTTGTATGTTAGGTTTAGGGTGCTTCATTTTTATGGCCCTAGTGTCCCGTATGGATTAAGCGTAAGCTTAACCATGGTATATAAGCTCTTGGGCATCTTTCCTTTGTAAGCCGGTTTTCATGGGTGAGTTCTACCTATGGATTTGTATCAATCACTTTTGAAAAATGCTAAGTTATCAAAAAAAAATCACTTTTGGACATGTACTTATGCATACGCATGTTGTGGCTCTATAGACTCCTATCTGATGGTGAGCATTGTGTGGTATGTTTGGTTCATCTGATCTGTATTCTTTTAGGTTTATTTATGACCTATTGATCACTCTCTCTGTCTCTGTCTCTGTGCATGCAAGTGGCAAGTGACGATCAAGTTTATATTAAGTAAATATTATTGTTAGTTCTTAATTTTGAGACCAGTTTTTCTTCTCATACTCTTATGTCCTCCAATCTGTGATCAAATTGAAATTTAGTCTTTGGTTAATAATCTTAACTCTAATGTAGTCATCTCCTATTACTGTAGGAAACTTTAGCTTTACAAGATAACTTGCACTGAAATATGCTGGAGCTGTTGTTATGGATTTTGTGTTCAAAAAAATATCTAAAGAAATATAACATCACCTGTGAACATTATGAAGCTGCATAAACATGGGTGGATGCTATAAATGGCTGGGACTTCCTTGCTATGAGTTCAAGTGCAAGATGAGCACATTATGTTACGAACATGTAAGCATGAACTTCATTTTTGATTTAATTGATGATCATGCGATGCATTCATTTCTTTCTTCTTGGTTGTCTTGATAATTAAGATGAGTGATATATATTAGAGAACTCTCCATCTTGTTCCCGAGTGGGGAGAAAGTACCACTCCGATTGAGCTACAAAATGCAGTCATTGTATGATATAGATAAAGACATGCATAAGTAGGAAAGTTTTCATGTTTCTATTTGAATTCATAGTTAGGTATGAGTACTTTTTCTATTTGTTGTAATTTATCATTTTCTTTGTTTATAAATTCCTGAATAGCATTTATTAATATTATATATATTACAAATTTTGTAGAGAGAGATTGCGTGGAGGTTTGAGATGAGAGTGAATTCCATGTGCTGTGGTTCCAAGAGCCTTCTCAAATGGGTTTTGCAATATCATTCAGTTTTGCTTGAAGATAATTTGATGATTTTATTGGTTTAAAAAATGCTATGGAAGAAGAGGGTCATGATGCTGATGAGGCAAGCTTGCAGTACAGGTATCTTGAATTATATACTTGAAAGTTGAAACCAGTCGCGTTGATGTTAACAAGGCTTGTGGTTTGGATGGACCATGACACTTCATTGTGTTGCAGCTGGGGGATTTGCTATTTCAGCTGAGATTATTAAGCTCTTGTTTGGTGCTTCTACATTTTATTTTGTTTTGTTGCATACTGTTGACTATGTATTCCATGGTCATGTTATTCTTGTTGTTTCTCGCATTAGAGTAATCATATGAAAGGAATAGAACATGTATATATCTGGAGTGGATGTTGTTTTCATTAATAAGCATTTTGGGTATGAATCGAAACGTAAGTGAAAATTGGGAACCTCTATTTCATTTCAGTTATAATGTTGTGCTGAAAAAAGGGTACTTTTTCAATATTATACCAAATGCAACCTCAATAAGAAAGAAACTTTTTAGCTTGAGAGATTTTTTTCTAAGCATCATACCAAATGATAGGATTTAAAAAGTAATTTATATAGAAGTTAAAAAAAAAACAAATAGAAAATCCAAATGAGAGCTAAATGGGTTAAAATAGGATATTCTCCCAAATCCTTGTTATCTAGTATCTTCCAAAATGTGGTGTATAAAAAATTCTATCTATTCTTTTGTCAATCCAATGGCATTAATGCTAGCATGTCATTTTCCTTTCTTTTGTTTATAGGATAAATTAATATTTTAGTTCCAATGTTTACACTGTGTCAAATTGGTCTCCAACATTTCAAATGGTTAGTTTAATTCTTAATCTTTTGGTATTGTGTCAAATTAATCCTTATCGTTAAATAATTGAGGAAAATTGCTAAAATGGCTAATGGCCAAAAAAAAAAAAAAAAATTAGAGGTCTGTGTTTTTGTTTCTTCTCAATCAGCATATCTGGGTTTCCCTATTTCACCCTTGTATCTTCTAAATGAATATTGATTCTGTTTAAGTTAGGGTTGTAATTACTAATTATATATATACTTTTTACTTCAACTGGGTATCAATGTTGTTTGGTGGGTTTGGATTATTTTGGGTTGTACTTTCTCTGCAATATGGTAATTGTGTTTCAGTTACTAAACTATGAAACCACACTTAGACCGTCCAAATTTTTGTTAATCTTTGTTAGAGACAAGAAAAAAAAGAAAAGAAAAGAAAAGAAGTGACAATATGGATATCTTTCATTGAGCTAAAATATCGGGTTTTTACGATTCTGTGCTTTTAGCCAAGTGTGTGACTAATCATTAGTCTTTTTTTTTTTTTTTTTTTTTTTTTTTAGGGTGAGGAACTAATCATTAGTCTACCTAACCAAACACACACTCCCCCCCCCCCCCCACACCTTATTTATTTATTTTTCCACCATGTGGCAGTCTATGCAGAGGCCAAAGTGGCATAGAAATAATAATAATAATAATAATAATATTTTTAATTTTAATTTTGACCAATAGCCTTTTTTTTTTTATCTATCATTTAGCAACAATGACTATTTTGACATAATAATACCAAAAAGTAAGACATTTCCCATAAAAAAGAGAGAAGAAAATAAGTAAGACACTAAATTGACTTACTTGAAACGATTAAGAACCAAATTGACAAATAATGTAGATGTTAAGAAATAAAATCATAATTTGCTTTTTTTTTATAGAATGAAATCCTTTTGTTTTATTAAGTAAGTACTTTTTACATATTCCTCAAACTCAGAATAGGTCACGATGAACAAGTAAAAATTCCAATCTTTCCAATGAGATTTGGCATGAATCTAAAGGCAGCATCTTGTCACAAGGCTAGGCAGCAGCTGTTATGGGTACGAAAGGCTGAAAACTCCTTGTTTGCCTCAAATATGTCAAGTATGCTCGACTTATTGATTTTTGAAGTTTTGTTTTTTATTTCCCATATATATGCAGAGGCATCAACACCCTCTTATTTCCATAAGATACGGCTTTAGTCCATTTGAATTTCTTCTCTGTCCCAATTTTGTTACTTATTTCCTCCACTGTCTAGACCCAAAAAATGTGTGAGCATGTCAAACTGTCATTTGGTCCATTTAGTCTACTTCGGTCCATTTGGCCTATTTTTGTTCAATTCGGTCTATTTCAGTCCACTTTGGTCAAATTCAATCCATTGGTCAATTTGGTCCACTTCGATCCATTCGATCTATTTTGGTCCATTTTAGTTCATTTTAGTTCAATAAATTCAGTCCATTCAGTCTATTTTAGTTCACTTCGGTCCATTCAATTTATTTTGGTCTACTTGGTACACTTTTGGTCCATTTCGGTCCACCGTCATTGGGTAATGCTGAGTTTCAAGTCTTTCAGATACTAAGTACGGCTGGCATGATCTGATGAGCTAGGGCATTACCAACTTGAGAGGGAGAAATCTAAGATCATCTATTTGTAAGTTTCCATGGGCCACTGTATTATGTTTGGTCTCATAGAAATGCCATTGTACATATATAATGGGTCACTGGTTTAATTTGAAGATCAGATTTTGAGAATAATTATGAAGGATGTTGGAGGAAGATTAGTCCTGAACCAAATATCTGAACAATGTTCTCTGCTATTATTTGGGGATAAATTCTTCTGATGTGCCAAATATTTGTGTGTATTCTTGATGTTTAGGAGGTGTTCTGTTTTGGTGTAAAATTTTCTATAATATGTTCTAATTTTTCTGCTGGGTTAATTTTTAAGTACACATTTTTTTATGGGGTTTTATGGACGCATTTGGTATACTATAATAGCTCTTATAATGAAATGATTAATCATTTGTAATAAATATTCCAATATTTGGTTTCATCTTTATCTTTATTATAGAGAATAATTATTTAGTAGTTGCTACTAATCCTTAACTTGAGGAGTACTTATGCCTTAAATTGAGGAATATATATTCCTCTCTAAAATGACTATAAACTATTCCTTAATACACGTAAGAACTCTTAAAATTAATATATTTTAAGAAAAATACAAACTTTCGATATTAATCATATTTTATAAATTTTTCATAGGTAGTAGCCAAAGTTATGGATAGGAATATATAGTTATTATACTACAAGTTACAACATCTTTCTTATATAAAAAAAAAGTTACATCTTTTTTTTTTTTCCCTCAAAATTATTATTCCTAACGTAATTTCTATTAAGTGTACTAAATGTTAGGGATGGCAATTTGTGTTCATGTGTCGTGTCAACTCATGATTATTTGACTATATGGGTCAACACTAACCTTACACGTTTATTAAACGGGTCAAGATTCTTCAACCCTAGCACAATCTGTTTATTAAACGAGTAAGTCATGTCGACCAATTTTTTTAGATTTTATCAAAACGAAAAAAAAAATACAAATTTTAGTATTAATCAAATTGATCTGAACTATGAAAAACTAAACAGATAATTTTTTTTTTTTTAATATAAAATGTAAAACTAACGAGTAACTGCATCACAAATAATCATTCAAAACTAAAGCATATCTCAATATTACAAATAATCAATCACAATATGTTAAAGAAAATAAACCACAACAAATAATAAGTTTTTATGTCTAAGGTCTGAATGGTATATTGTTAAAATGTCATTTAATCAAATGGGTTAGACAGGTTAAACAGGTTCCATAGGTTGGACACAAACTTGACATGTTTATTAAATAGATTAGTCGTGTCAACCCAAATATGACACGAATCCATTAAACCTCAACCCTAGAATTTGCTAATTTCATGTCGTGTCATGTTGAGTTCGTAGGTGGTGTCGAATTTTGCCACCCCTACTAAACATTTTATTAGAATGTAATCTTTTGAGACAAGTTTTGGACTTAAATGGCCTTTGTGGCATTCTTTAGGCAAGTGTTCAATGTCCCCTATTTCCATAGTTGCATAAGACTCAAAGTGGATTGAATTTCAATTTTTTATTCATTAAAAAAATAGAAAGACAAAAAAAACTTAGATTAATAGACTGCATCTATCATAGGGGTGTCAATGTTTAACATGACCCACGAATACAACTCGAACACGACACAGATTTTTGTAGGTTAGGGTTGGGTCTTAGCGGGTTTGGGTCATAAATGGGTCGACTTGAGAGTGACATGATAAGAAATGTGTCATAAGCAAGTCAACTCATGTGACTCACAATTGACATGTTTGATATGCCAATTTATTCATGTCAACCCATAATGACCCGTTTAACACAACCTGTTTAACTCGAATGACAAATAAATATTTAGTTTATTTTAGATTTGTCAATACCTTTTATATCCAACCTATATTTTAAACTTAAAAATAAAATGACAAATTACAAAAACTTATAAGTAATATAATTGTAAGTTGAAACTTTACAAATCAAAAGAATTTATGGATGATACTTATAGTCCTAGTCATGATCATTCTACTGGTTGTTCTAACTCTTTCAATATTGATACTTAGCATCTGACGAGTTTTATTGAACAATGCAATTTTGAATTTGGGTTGAAGTGTATGTACTTCTTTTGGGATGTAAAAAACTTATCTCTAGATGAATGTTATATTTTTGTTGATCTTTGTTATTTTGATTTGGGATGAAGTGTATGCATTTCTTTTGGGATGTAAAGAACCTATTTCTAGATAGATGGTACAACATTATGAAGTTAATATTTATTAAGTAATTTGATGTTATTTTGAACTTTTGGATGATGTGTTTCAAGTATTTGATTTTATTATTAACTTTCAAATTGTATGCTTAATAGGTATTTTGATGTTATGAGTTTGTATTAAATTTGTTGTTTATTAAATGTGCAACAATATTAATTAGGTTTTTTTTTGAAGCAAGTTAAATGGTTTGAATTTGTGTCAACCAAGCCGGCTTGTTTAATATTAGGCGGGATGAAGTGGGTCATGTTACATTTGTGTCCACTCAATACGATCTGTTTATTAAGCATGTTAAGTGAGCTGTGCTGTGTCAGCCCACTTTATTAATATGTTGTGTTAGGGTTGAAGGGTCATGTCCCAATTATTAAATGGGTTGAGTTCGAGTTGAGTCATTTAACCGAATATCTTTACCTCGATACTACACACTAACCCGAATTGACACTCCTAATCTATCATGCAAAAGTTGTAAAATTTGAATTTGGTGTTTACCTATGTTTTCGAACTATTAATCCAACCCCCTTGTCCAAAAATTGATGAGGAAATTTTCATTTATCCACAACAATCATAGTAAGAAACACATAAATTTTATTCAAAAATAGGTTGAAAAATGCAACAAAGATACATGGCAACTGGTAATACTACATACTTGCAGAAAGGATGTGTTCATACAAACACCCCTTATTATTTTATGCATATACTACCTAAAAACTGAAGAAAGGGTACATCTCATATCTTATGTTGCAACTCCCAGCGCCAACTCTTCCTCCAACTTTACCACTACAACAAGAAGGAAGTTTAGCAATTATGCTATCAAGACACTTAAAGCAGTTATTGCAAGAAAGATCCCTAGTGCATTGGACCATACCATAGAGCTTCTTTGAATCTCCACCTGCTAAGTCTAGCAATTCACCTGCATAGAGTTCAGGGGTGAGAGTTGCTTCTTTTGATAGTTTGCTCAGCATCACGACAACAAAGAGCAAGCCCATAAGTTTGGTATGGGTTCAAACCAACTGAATCGAGGCCAAAACCTTGGGGAGGGGTTTGGTTGTAAAGATTACCCAAAAGCACATTTAGGTTTGATCCATACGGGTCATCGGAGGTGAAGTTTCCAGCTGAGCTTAAACAATAATGGAAGACAGGGATGGCTCCAAAAATGGTTTGGAGAAAGAGAGCAAAGGTTAGAAGGTAGATGGTGAGGGTGAACTGTGAAGAAGACATTTTGAGAAGGAAATGAGAAGATGAGTTATTTTTATAGAAAATCTCAGTTTCAACCTTATTGGAACGTTAAAGAAGCTGACTCTTTCTTGTAAATAATTGTTCAAGTTGGCATTGTACTGTGGTAGTAGTCAAAACTGGGTTGTCCATCTTTGCCAAAGGTCAAAAAAAAAAAAAAAAAGAAGAAGAAGAAGAAGAAGAAGAAAGGGGAATATAAAACTTCACTTTGATCAAGTTAATATCCATTTAAAAAAAAAATAACATTATGCATAAAAAATAAATTTATAGATCATGTACGGCACCGAGGTTACCGAACCCAATTGGGCCTTGGATTCAGGACCAGTAGCACGACCCACACTTTCAATCTCTTTCTACTCTACCCTTACAAACTACAAGTCCAAGTCTCATCACTTAACTATTGCTTGGCGTAAAGTTCCCGAATAATAAAAAAAGACTGAAATCTGAACACACCATAGCATGCTCGGCAGTTTCCAGGAAACATCACTACCGAGCATTATTACTTGAGTTGGAACTAAGTTCCAAGGCCACATTCGCTATATTCCACCCCCACCTAACCACCCACTTACAACTGATGATATTGGACCCCCAATTGCACTAATTAAGTTTGTAATCATAGTCTCCCCACTACTCCAGAGCTATAAATATATGAAGAAGAAAAGGAAAAAGGGTTGTGGAGAGGTTCACAAAAAATAGAGAGTAGAGAGAAACAGTGATTCAGCAAGAGGATGAATAAAATATGTTGAGTCTCTGTGCCGAGAACGACCCAAAGTAGGAAATCCTAAGCCCACCTTATAAGTAAGTTGTGAGCCCAAGTGAGGTTAAGCCCAACAGCCTCATTTTCGGTGCGCACAAAAATTATGGACAAACATCATATACAAATAATAATAAGGACAAAGGTTTGCTACAAACTAGGTCGTAGCCTAAGATTACAACTCCATTCAATATATTTTTATTGGATGTGAATTTTGACAAATCTACTATTAAATTACATTTTTTTTCTTATACCCTCAATGTTTGTAAAATTTCCAGAAAATTAAAGATCAATAGCTATACATCAATCTGTTGTTTAAATAGCAAGTTTTTTGTAGTATAACATTATGCATAAAAAATAAATTTATAGATCATATAGTAAATAACATCCGATTAACATAAAATTTGATTTAAAAGTGTAAAGAACATGCAATCCAGCAATTATATTTTTAAAATGACAAAGTTTAGTTATAAAATTAATTGTAGCTTGAGATTACAACCTTACTTAATAAAATAAACATTACTACATAACCTTTAACACGTAAAAAAAATTGTCAAAATAGTAAAAGTGAAAGTTTCAAAACATTTTGAATAAAAATTTTCTATCCTAATAAAAAAAAGAAACATATTGCAGACTTGAAGAGCATAAAATAGAACATTAGAAATAAGACAATACATTTTTTTATTTAAATATTATGATATATTATTATATTTGAACTAGAAAGTTTTTTCTTTTTAGAAAAAACTAGAAAGTTCATGTGTGATTAGATTTGGAAAGAATTTTAGTCAATAGTCACCACATTAGGTATTAAATTTACTTTTTGTCTTTGAAATATTATCCAAAGTTTGATAATTGTAAAAGGTTTCAGTTTTATCATAAAAAAATTTAAGAAAGCATCAATTTTATTGTGCTTAAAAGAACTGTATTTAGGCCACAAAGTATCAACTTGATTACACAATTTTTGTGCCACAATTCTGAGGTAGAAAATTGTGGGTGAAGGAGAAAAAATAATGAATCTATGTGGAAGTGATTCTCCACCGCTAATAGTCAACCTTTTCAAGGTATTGTAGTAAATGGTGTGAGTGTATAAGAACTCTAACTTAACAGGTTATAAAGTTGACTTGGTTTAAAATAAATTTAAGGGCTCCCTAAAAACAATTATGGGCAAACATCATATATGTTGTGAAATTTTAAAGTACTCACAAGTTCACGAACCATACCGAAGTATAGTTTGACAAGAATGAGGTCGAACCCACAAGAACTTGTATGAATGTAGGAAAATTAGTGAAATTTTAACCAAATTAATCCTAATCTAGTTTTAAAAAAATTGGTTGTTTGAAATTAAACAAAGCAAAGATGTGATATAAAGCAGTAGAAAGATGTAACCAATCAAGTGAAAAGAATTAAGGTTTTAGAACCCGCCTTATTAATTCATATCAGCATATATTTATGATCATTAATTTTTTCCAACCACTGCTTGATAATCTAGAAATCAATCTTGTTATCATAGAAAATATTATTGTAAGGACTCAATTTGTAATGATCCCAAATCAGAGTATTGGGTTCGAACGTTAAAGGCCCAAACAATAAATTTATAGAGAGTGGGGTAAAAGGCTAGGCCTTGGTTATTGGACAGTAATCAGTCATGGTATTCATGATAATTACACAGGGGTGAACCGTGCTTACTCAAGAAGACTTTCTTCTCGGCACGACCTGGGAGGCTCTGGTTCTTGGCTCTGGTCCCAGGAACTTTACAATGGTTCAAGAGTCCCCCCATCTGGATTGCTTCCTTCTTCTTTTTATATTAGCCTTTGCCCTCCCTCCAACGTCCACGTGTAGGTTCAGCTTTCTAGGTCTGATACTTGTCCTATCAGTCCATACCCAAAGTGGTTGGGAGTGGTTGTAAAATCTGAAAAGTATTGCTCTGTTAGGCGCAGAGTACTTAATTGCAGTAATGGTAGCCTTTCCCTTGTCCTTTGTCGCCACACTGTTCAGGGGTCCTTTCCCCATCAATGCGGAGGTGTTTAGCTCTTCCATGAACCGCTCCTATACCGTACTCGCCCTTTCTTCTAGGAGCACTTTGGGATGCCGAGGACAATTTCTTCTAGGAGCACTTTGGGATGCCGAGGACAGAATCGTCCTCGGCTATATCTTTAGGCCATTTGGACTATCGTTGTATGTCCTCGGTAATGTCTCTCCTCTGCTCAGGCCTTGGGCCCTAATGTAAAGTGGGCCGGGGTTACAAATTCTCTGGCCCCACAATAGCCCCTCAAAATCCTGCTGTCCAGCCCCTCGGATGGAGAGGAGGGTTTTGGTGACGTCAGGCCTATGTCACGGCTTGCCAAACCTTGTCCTTGATCAATGCCGGTGCCTTTTCATTTGCCTGGGACATGCTCTTGGTTATGAGACATTTCTTTAGTTTTACTCACACCACGTTCCTACCGTTTCGGTACACGATAATAAGTTCCCTTTACGAGGCGACGCAAATCCAACGGTTGAAGACGGCATTGGGAGTTGAGTGGGACTTATCTCGTTTGTAGCTTTTCTTGGAGATTTGTACAGATTAAATGCCACCAGGCTTGCCCCCCATATAAGAAGCACGATGGGGGGGTCATTTTCTTTATTTGTAGACCTTTTAAGCCTTTCAAATCCCTAACCCTCCAGTTGTGCCCATAGTCCCCATTACCAGTGTGACTGAGCCTTCGGGGGTGATATGGTCAAGGCCAGGATGGGCGTGAAGGGACCACACCCTCTCTAGAAGTATTGGGTTTTCCCGAGACTCAAGATGGCCCGATCAGGGCAAGGGAGACAAAGACTCAAGACATTTCTTCCCCTTGATAAGGTAGGAAAGGAGCCTCTTCTTACTTCAGCCAAAATACGAAACAGGTGGAGGTCGCATCAGATTTTTGGTGCGACAACACTGAGATTTTTCATCGTCGGTACCATCCGCTCTCTCTCGAGTGCTGCTAATATGACACTTGCTCGATTGCAGTCAGAACTGGTACGGGGATTAGGCATCCCCGCTTCTTCCTCTCTTCCATCACTAGTGCCACCTAGGTGCCTCCGCTTCTTCTTCTCTTCCATCACTGGGGCCATCCTGTCATGCTTAGTCGTTGTTAGAGCAAAATTTGAAGGATTTATCGTTCCCCTATATCTTTTTCTTTTTGCTTCTGTAGTTAGCTTCTAGTATAGGCTAGTTTAAGCCCTTTATTGTACGCTGTACTATTTCTTGTCTAATAAAAGATGACTTTATCCCATTTTATGTATTCTTTCTATTCTGCAATAATTATTTTGTAAATGGATGTGCTGGTGTCCTTTTCTTTTGAACAATACTTAGGGTCGAAACCCTTGTTAACAAAGAGCTATCACTTTGAACTTATTAAAACTGACGGGCATAACAATGCTGACCTGAAGTAGGTTATCCATATAAGAATAACCGAGATAACAGCTGAATGCTCTGTATTGCATATGGGGTGATCATCTGAGGATGGGTAACCTAAAATGAACTATCCAAGAGGGTCGCTGAGCACTAGGGTGCTTTGCCACGTTCCTGACAACATTCATAGCCTTAACCTTTTTTGGCATCTGGTCCGAGGACCGAGGTATGACTGTACCGGATCTAAACACTCGGTTGCGTTAGTTTCCTTAGAGCTGGGGATCCGAGGACAGCGCGGGATTTCCATTCTGTCTAGGACTTAAGCCATTTTTTAGTGACTAATTTCCCCATAGGTTTGAGTCCGAGGACCATGTAAGACCTTAGTTCTGTCCAAAACTTATAATTTTTCTCAAAGTAGTTGGTTTCCCCATAGGTTTGAGTCCGAGGACCATCCAAGACCTTCTGTCCAAAACTTATAGTTTTTCTTAAAGTAGTTGGTTTTCCCATAGGTTTGAGTCCGAGGGCCATACAAGACCTTGGTTTTGTCCAAAACTTGTATTTTTTTCTCAAAGTAGTTGGTTTCCCCATAGGTTTGAGTTCGAGGACCATACAAGACCTTGGTTCTGTCCAAAACTTATATTTTCTTAAAGTAGTTGATTTCCCTATAGGTTTGAGTCCGAGGACCATACAAGACCTTGGTTCTGTCCAAAACTTATATTTTCTCAAAGTAGTTGGTTTCCCCATAGGTTTGAGTCTGAGGACCATCCAAGATCTTGGTTCTGTCCAAAACTTATAGTTTTTCTTAAAGTAGTTGGTTTCTCCATAGGTTTGAGTCCGAAGACTATTCAAGACCTTGGTTCTGTCCAAAACTTATAGTTTTTCTTAAAGTAATTGGTTTCCCCATAGGTTTGAGTCCGAGGACCATCCAAGACCTTGGTTCTGTCCAAAACTTGTAGTTTTTCTTAAAGTAGTTGGTTTCCCCATAGTTTTAGGTTGAGGACCATGCAAAACCTTGGTTCTGTCCAAAACTTATAGTTTTTCTCAAAGTAGTTGGTTTCTCCATAGGTTTGAGTCTGAGGACCATCCAAGACCTTGGTTCTGTCCAAAACTTATATTTTTTCTGAAAGTAGTTTGTTTCTCCATAGGTTTGAGTCCGAGGATCATCCAAGACCTTGGTTCTGTCCAAAACTTATAGTTTTTCTTAAAGTAGTTGGTTTCCCCATAGGTTTGAGTCCGAGGACCATACAAGACCTTGGTTCTGTCCAAAACTTATAGTTTTTCTTAAAGTAGTTGGTTTCCCCATATGTTTGAGTCCGAGAACCATCCAAGACCTTGGTTCTGTCCAAAACTTATAGTTTTTCTTAAAGTAGTTGGTTTTCCCATAGGTTTGAGTCCGAGGATCATGCAAAACCTTGGTTCTGTCCAAAACTTATATTTTTTGAAATAGTTGGTATCCCCATAGGTTTGAGTCCAAGGACCGTGCAAGACCTTGGTTCTGTCCAAAACTTGTTATTTTCTTCAAGTAGTTAGTTTCCCCATAGGTTTGAGTCTGAGGACCATGCAAAACCTTGGTTCTGTCCAAAACTTATAGGAATTCGGTGAATCGGGCTACTGGACCCGCGAGGATTAGCCTCTTGACAATGGCGTGTGGGGCATAAACTTGATGTTGGAAGCCCCTAGAACTGCCCACGCCACTGACACTTCGAAGTGCAGCCTTGAGTGGGAGCTGAGTTAGGACGACAACCCCGTGCTGTTGGAAATGATGGAGGAGCTTTCGCAGACCCTTGTTTGACAGGAACTTGATCCTACCATGACTAACAGCCTCTTGTGCCAACGAACAAGCCTTCCCACAGACGACGCCAATTGTAAGGACTCAATTTGTAACGATCCCAAATCAGAGTATTGGGTTTGAACGTTAAAAGCCCAAACAATAAATTTGTAGAGAGTGGGGTAAAAGGCTAGGTCTTGGTTATTGGACAGTAATCAGTCATGGTGTTCATGATAATCACACAGGGGTGAACCGTGCTTGCCCAAGAAGACTTTCTCCTCGGCACAACCTGGGAGGCTCTGGTTCTTGGCCCTGGTCCCAGGAACTTAATGTTCTTATTATTCCTCTTACTTTTGGTTACAATGGTTCAAGAGTCCCCCCTTCTGGATTGCTTCCTTCTCCTTTTTATACTAGCCTTTGCCCTCCCTCCAACGTCCACGTGTAGGTTCAGCTTTCTAGGGTTGATACTTGTCCTATCAGCCTATACCCAAAGTGGTTGGGAGTGGTTGTAAAAGCTGAAAAGTATTGCTCTGTCAGGCGCAGAGTACTTAATTGCAGTAATGGTAGCCTTTTCCTTGTCCTTTGTCGCCACATTGTTCAGGAGTCCTTTCCCCATCAATGCGGAGGTGTTTAGCTCTTCCATGAACCGCTTCTATACCGTACTCGCCCTTTCTTCTAGGAGCGCTTTGGGATGCCGAGGACAAAATCGTCCTCGGCCATATCTCTAGGCCATTTGGACTTTCGTTGTATGTCCTCGGCAATATCTCTCCTCGGCTCGGGTCTTGGGCCCTAATGTAAAATGGGCCAGGGTTACAAATTCTCTGGCCCCACAATTATCATTAAAACTTATGTTTAAAAATATAAAGCAATACTCTTTTTCGCTTCTTAGGTATAAAATCAAATCATTAATTGTATCCGTTGACAAAAAAATCATGAGAGACATCCAATTTTAAAATCAATCAATTATAATCTAAGTATTCAATTAATTAAGATAAATCCTAAATCATGAGAAAAAACATAATTGAACTCATATCTAGAATCTCATCTTAGTCAATTGATATGAAGTAAGAACAATTCAAATCATTAAAATATTATGAGAAAAATCAAATCACATAATAAATACTATTAATAATCTTTAACAAGATTTCACTATCAACTTTAATTAAAATTTAGGTACTCATAATAATTAAAATAAAACACAAGAATAAAATACTAAACATTAAACTAGACTAATAAAATAAAACTATCATAGAGGAAAACCAAAGAGAAGCAAGTATTTTCTGTATTTTCTGTTTTGCTCTCTATTTATGTTCTCACCAAGTCACACCGACCTAAACCTTTTCTTTTTACATAACCAAGACTGAAGTGGACCAATGGAAACTCCTTATTTGTGTTTCGGTGGAGTAAGAGGAAAGCTCATACGTGCAATTTTGACCACAAGCTCATCTGTACATCCCTTGTCGACTTCACGCCTAATGTATTATTATTTTTTATTCATTTTTTCCTTTGCTTTCTAAACTTCACGTCTGGACTTCTTTTTCTTTCTTTATTATTTCTTCTCTGAATTCTTTTCTTTCACATATGTCTGGTCGGGATCTCTCAAAATGGCAGGACTCAATTGGCCTAGACTCACCTTGGAGCATTCAACTTCCTTGTGGATGTCATGTGTTCATGAAGGATGATGATGATCGCATTTTTTTTCTTCTTTTTTTCATTAATTCTCGTTAGCATGTAAATCCTTAATAACCTATAAAACAAAAGATAGATTATAATTAGTCACAACTTAACATAATAATGACGTTAAGTCCAGTTTTTAGATTCCACTTTCGGGTTTCCGAAAAAAAGCCCTTTCTTTTTTTCTTTGGGGCCAGAGGAATGAGGGAATGAAAAATGGAGTTTTCTTCTCCTCTTGGTAGGAGTTTTCTTTCTCACGTAGAGTGAGACTTTCTTCTTCCTATCCTACAGTGTGGGCCACAGAAACAAAACTCTCCTCCACTGCTAGGTGTAGGCTTTGTCTTTCATCATCCTTTCTTACTTTTCTTTTCTCAACATGGACTCGGAGTTTATTGCATGTTTACAAAAGATTAAGTTGCATGACAGCAGATGAAGGCGAGGTGATTACAGTACGTGCAGATAATCGGGAGAAAACATTAGAGGACTGTTCACTTAGTCTAGTGGGAAGATTCCATACGACTAAAAACATAAATTTCAGAGCTGCAAAAAACCTTCTCAGGACAGTATGGAAGATGGGGAAGGATATGACGATTACAGAGGTGGGGGATGGGCTGTTCCAATTTAAGTTTGCAATGGAGAGCCAACTGAAGTGGGTTCTGAATAACGGACCCTGGAGTTTCGAAAATCACATCCTACTGTTGCGACGGTGGGAAAAGGGAATGACTGCCTTCTCGGTGAGTTTTGAAACACTTCCCATTTGGGTGCAAGTATGGGGATTGCCTTTCGACTTGATCAATGAGGAAGCGGGGAGAGACATTGGAAGGGGAGTTGGGAGAGTCATCGAGGTAGACTGCAAAGCCATGGCAGCAGACCAAGCTAAGTTCCTACGTATCAGAGTCGACATGCCGCTGGACAAACCGATTCGCCGTGGGGCGCCAGTCCTTAGCCCGGAGGGAGATACGGTGTGGGTGGCTTTTCAATATGAAAGGCTGCTGGGGTTATGTTTTCGGTGTGGTCTGTTGGGGCATGAAGCAAGGGTGTGTTCAGCGTCCATTGGCAGAGAGGGTGAAGAGCTGCCCTATGGAGATTGGCTACGGGCTGGGTTTCGAAGGCAGAGAGAGCAGTCACGAAAGGAGGCACCAAGCCCACCACGCCGGCAGCCAACAGACCACCAACCTTCACGGACGACTAAGTCACCGGTTGTAGATCCTATTGGGTCCGTTACAAGCATGGCTAGGGACATTAATGAAGGGGTAACGGACTCAATAAAGGTTTTCACTGCACAAAACAGTCATGGCAAGTCAAACAAACAGTTATGGGGAATATTACTCAGGATTTTATGGAGGAAATAATTCCAGGAGTTATGACAGAAGGAAACCCGGATAATAAAGAGTTTCCTAACGGCAAGGAATTAAATAGGAAGGAGAAAAACGTGGGAGTGAATGCGGAGGAGTTTATAAACATTCCAATAATGTACGTGGGCAATATGGGAAACTCAGGAATTAATTCTCAAAGTGAAACCCTAGTTCCACACGTTTCTGAGGGGGCACCATGTGCTACACTTCAAGCCCCACGGCGAAAGACTCCTAAGTGGACTAAAATTCCTAGGGTTGACTCAACAAACACTACACCACCCACGGGAACAATAGAAACAGGGAAGAAAAGATCTCATGAGGGGGAAGCACAGGATGGGGCAAGGAAAAAGTCAAGGGCAGCGGCAAAAACTGTTGAAAGCAAAACGATGGAGGCTGAAATTCAGCCCCGCCGAGCACAATGATCGTCCTAAGCTGGAACTGCCGGGGGCTTGGGAACCTCCGTGCAGGAACTATACTCTCTCATTTGGTGAGAGAAAAGGCTCCCGATATTTTGTTTCTTATGGAGACAAAACAGACAGTTGATGAGATGAAACTTATTCAAGCAGATTTACACTATGCTTCTATGCTAGCAGTCCCATGTGTCCATAGAGCGGGTGGACTCGCAATGATGTGGAAGGCAGGTGTTGATTTACACGTGCAAACTTTTTCTTTGAATCATATAGACGCACGAATCATGAATAATCAACCTACACCTTGGAGAATAACAGGTTTCTATGGAAGACCGGAGGCACATCGAAAACATGAGTCTTGGGTACTATTGAGGCATCTGCACTCTAGAGACTCCATGCCGTGGCTGTGTGTGGGTGAATACAATGAGATACTGTCATCAGAAGAAAAGCAAGGGTGCCTCCCACGACCACACAGACCAATGGAGGATTTTAGACAAGCACTATTACACTGTGGGTTGAGTGATCTTGGTTTCATTGGGAACATATTTACCTGGAGGAATGGGAGACCGGGAAGGGCTTTTGTTCAAGAGAGGTTGGACCGGGCATGTGCAAACACTAAATGGAGGGAGATTTATCCTTTTGCAAGAGTGCATCATCTTCATGCGGCATACTCCGATCATGAGCCAATCTTAATTAAAACACAGGAAGTCACACAGGTTACAAGTAGAAGACGAAAGCCAAAGAGGTTTGAAGAAAGGTGGGCTTCGGATCCAGCTTGTGAGGGGGTGATCTGTGAGGTATGGGAGGGAGTGAACCTCATGGGTAGTCCTATGTACCAATTATTTGAAAAAATAAAAGCTTGCCGCATGGCCTTGGTGAGGTGGAGCCGAACTTTAGGCAATTCTAAGGAGCAAATTGAATCGAAGTACACCGAATTGGAAGCACTAACCTCTATGAACCTAGCCGAAAACCAAGACCAGATTCACAAAGTTCGGGATGAGATTAATTGTTTGCTCTTAAAAGATGAATTGTTTTGGAGGCAGCGATCTAGGGCTATTTGGCTACCTGCAGGAGACAAAAATACAAGATACTTTCATCAGAGAGCCAGCCAACGAAGAAGAAAGAACCATATCCATGGATTCCTTGATGAGCATGAACAATGGTGTACATCGGATGCTGACATAGCCAGATTGGCTGAAAAGTATTTTCAGAATTTATTCACAACATCAAACCCAACAAATTTGGAGTCGGTCTTGGACTCGGTGGATAAGGTGGTCCATCCAGATATGAACCATGCACTCCTTCAGCCCTACACACCAGAAGAGGTTAGAAAGGCTTTGTTCAGCATGCACCCCTCAAAGTCTCCAGGTCCCGATGGTATGTCTCCTTTCTTTTTCCAAAAATTCTGGCATGTAGTAGGTAATGATGTCACGAGTGCTATTTTATCTGTTCTACATTCAGGCCATTTTCTGCATAAGATGAATTACACACACATTGTCCTTATTCCAAAAATAAATGAGCCAAAAAATGTATCTGATTACCGGCCTATTAGTCTAGGAAATGTTGTATCCAGAATTGTCTCTAAAGTGATAGCAAATCGCTTGAAATTAATTCTGCCCAATGTAATATCGGATTCACAAAGTGCTTTTGTTCCAAACCGATTGATAACTGATAATACAACTGTAGCTTTTGAGGTGTTGCACAGGATGAGGAATAAAAGAACAGGAAAGAAAGGGCAGATGGCAATCAAGCTGGATATCAGCAAAGCCTATGACCGGGTTGAGTGGTCTTTCCTCCGGCAAATCATGCTAAAATTGGGGTTTGATGGAAGGTGGGTGCAAATGGCTATGGAGACAGTTCATACAGCAACATACTCGGTGCTCATTAATGGAGAACCAAAGGGGTATATCTCACCTTCAAGGGGCTTAAAACAAGGAGACCCACTATCTCCCTATCTATTTTTACTATGTGCGGAGGGCCTTTCTTCCCTTATACGAAAGGCTGTGGAGACAAAACACCTACATGGGATTTTATCTTGTAAAAATGGAGTATGCATCTCTCACTTGTTGTTTGCAAACGATAGCTTTATTTTTTGCCAAGCCACAAGGGAGGAGGGGCAACACCTTCTAGATATTCTTGGGAGGTATGCAGCTGCTTCAGGACAAGCTATAAATAGTCACAAAACTTCCATCTTCTTTAGCAAAAATACAAGGGATTCGGTTAAGGCAGAAATACAGGCACTATTAGGGGGCAGAATTATGGAAGATTGTGAACCATACCTAGGCTTGCCCATGACCGGTGGAAGATCAAAGGTCAACACTTTCAGAGGCTTACAAGAGAAAATTACAAAGAAAGTGATGGGGTGGAAGGAGAAATTTATTTCAAAGGCCGGAAGGGAGATACTCATCAAAACGGTGGCCCAAGCCATCCCCGCATACACCATGGGAATTTTCAAAATCCCAAATGCCTTATGTGACACTCTAAACTCCACAATAGCTAAATATTGGTGGGGCCAGACGAAGGATGAAAAGAAAATTCATTGGATCAATTGGGAAAAGCTGTGCAGCCCAAAAGCAAGAGGAGGGATGGGGTTTCGAGACATACAAGCTTTCAATTTAACCTTGCTAGCAAAACAAGCATGGCGACTTATCCATAACACACACTCACTGTTCTATCGGGTGTACAAATCAAGGTATTTCCCAAACTGCTCTTTCATGGATGCTGAGTTGGGAAATAATCCATCCTATGTATGGAGAAGCTTACTTGCAGCAAGAAACATCATACGGAGAGGGTCCAAGTGGAAGGTGGGAGATGGTCGAACTATCGGTGTCAGTACACACAACTGGCTATCTCATGAACCGGTTTTTCTGGGTGAACAACAGCAGGGGATGATGGTTGAGGACCTGATAGACGGGCATACGAAACAATGGGATAGGGAGAAAGTTTTCAACCTCTTTGCACACAGGACAAGGATGGAGATTCTGGATACTGCACTGCCACAGGATGGAAGCCGAGACACCTTGATATGGAAGGAGACAAAATCAGGTGCTTTCGCGGTGAAGTCTGCCTATAAGCTAGCTATACGGATGAGGGACATTGTTCGGAGTGAGCACTCAGCAGCCAGAAGAGACGGATCAATCTGGAGGAAGGTGTGGCGGTTGAACGTGCCACCAAAGGTCCGTATGTTCCTCTGGAGGGCATGCTCAAATATATTGCCAACCAGAGAGAACTTAAACAGGAGAAGAGTGCAGGTAGACCCCATGTGTGGTATGTGCTGCCAGAAGCCTGAATCAGTTGGACACCTTTTGTGGGAATGCCCCCTAGCAAGGAACGTATGGGCTCTCTGTAGTGGAAGAATTCAGAAATGCCCCAATACAGAAGGTGATTTCTTTATGCTTCTCCAAAGGATGGTGAGTAAATTAGAAGAGCATGATGTGGAGAAGTGGGCAGTCATAGCGTGGGCAATCTGGAACGCAAGAAACAAATATTACTTTGAACGGATCCAACTCCATCCAAGAGACATACTGAGGGGGGCTACCAGATTCTTGCAAGAATATCAGAGATTTATGCAGGCACAACAGCAGAACAGAGAGGCCGAGAGTCAACAGTGAAGCTTATGAAGGGCTGACTGCTACGTAGCAATAGTGGAGTTTTTTTATTATGTTTCCTTTTATCCCCTGTTTCTCGGACTTGAAAACAGGGCATATACTTCCCTTGTACTTACAATGTTTTTACTAAATAAAAGTTTCTACCTATTTACCTCAAAAAAAAAACATAATAATGACGTTAAAGATGCATATATGAGGATATTTCATTATATATATTTCATGCACATCAATATACAAATAATAATAAGGACAAAGTTTGGATACAAACTTGATTGTAGCCTAAGATTACAACTTCATTCAATATCTTTTTTATTGGATGTAAATTTTGACAAATCCACCATTAGATTACATTTTTTTTTTTAATATTCTCAATTATTGTAAAATTTCTAGAATATTAAAGATCAATAGCTATGCATCAATTTATTGTTTAAATTGCAAATTTTTGTAGAATAACATTATGCATTAAAAATAATAGATCATATAGTAGATAACATCTGATTGATACAAAATTTGACATCTATATTAAGATCATAAAAAATATGCAATTCAATGGTTAGATTTTTAAAATATGTAGTAATGTTTATTTTATTAAGTAAGGTTGTAACCTCAAGTTACAACTAATTTTGTAGCTAAACTTTGTCATTTTGAAAATATATCTGTTGGATTGCATGTTCTTTACACTTTTAACACAGATGATCTATAAGCTTATATTTTATGCTTATTTTTAAATTACAAAGATTTGAAATTTAAACAATTTATTGATGACATAGTTATTGATCTTTAATTTTTTAGAAATTATTTTTGGTAATCTTGTTGTTATAATTGCACTAATTGACTATCTTTTCTCAATAACAACTAGCTATTTTTTATTAAAATGGACAAAATTTAGTTACAAAATTGGTTGTAATCTTAGGTTACAATCTTATTCAATATCCTTTTATAAGAGTTGAATTTTGACAAATCCATCATTGGATTACTTCTTCTTCTTATATCCTCTATGCTTGCAAAATTTCAAGAAAATTAAAGATCACTAGCTATGTTATCAATAAATTTTTTAAATTGCAAGTTTTTGTAATTTTAAATTATGCATAAAATATAAACTTATAGATCATACAGTAAATATTATCCGATTAATACAAAATTTGACATATGTGTTAAGAGTATAAAGAATATGCAATTCAACGGTTAGATTTTCAAAATATGTAGTAATATTTATTTTATTAAGTGAGTTTGTAACTTTAAACTACAATCAATTGACACAAAATTTAACATGTGTATTGAGAGTGATGATGCCAGAATCGTCAATCGTGGTGATCATCTAGACATGATGTCGCTCAAGGTTGTTAGGTGACCTGCACAAGAACAAAAAGAGAACTTCCACTCGAGAAGTCATCGGTGTGGTGTCAGCCACTGAGTCTCCAATGGCAAAGTCAAATAACTGAGGAATAATAGTAATGGCTAGAGCTCTGATTTTGTTATATGTGGATAAAAATGAATTCGTACCTCCTTTTGGGTTTGACATTGCCTATATATAGGGCTTTTCCTTCTAGTCGTTGGTGGTATTCAATGGTGATTTCAATGCCTTTTCGTAACATCCCAGGGTGGCTTAAATGAGAGGATTTGATATCTCTTCCAACGGCCATGTTTCCTGCTTTCATTGGTGAGTAACGGTTTCCCAATAAATATATGCTTAATGGCACTTTCCCTCGTTCAGAGTAGACTTATCTGGACGAGGGGATTTATTTGGTTTGTCAAAGAATATAAGGAACATGCAATTCAACAGTTAGATTTTCAAAATATGTAGTAACACTTATTTTATTGAGTGAGTTTGTAACTTTAGACTACAATTAATTTTGTAGCTAAATTTTGTCCTATTAAAATCTTTTTTGCCCATATTTTATCAACCAATAGGACTCAAATATCTTTTGCCTAAGCTTTATCAACTAACAACACCCAAATCATTTTAATACATAAACAACAAACCCCAAAGCTTAAGCCACAGAGAGAGAACGACGGGTTATGCTCCTTGTCGTTGGTCATTTGGCTTTGATTAGACAATGGCTAGCTTCGTCATTTGCCACTGGCTTTTATCCCACCACTTATCAGTGGTGGATTCTTTGTTTGTTCAATTAGTGGGTTCTATGTTGCTGGTTCAATTAAAATTGGGTGATTCAATATTTTATTCTATTAAATTCATTTACAGAAGTTACTTTCCTCTCCATACTAACAGCGATGGAGCCAAGACTTTGAGTTTAGGGGGTGACACTGACCTCTAGCTTGGCGGCTTCTTAGCCATTGAGGGTTTTTTTTTTTTTTTTTTTTTTTTTTATCATATGTGCACTTGCTGGGTAAAGACAAAATTATTCTATTTAGTATTTAAAACTTTTTAAAGGGCCAGTTGTTTGTTTGAGTTAAATTGGTTAATTGGACTTAATTGTTTTTAGCTTTGTTATTGGTGATTATTTGTTGTTGTACAAATGTTTTTGGGCTAGTATATGTTGTTTTAAATTTTAGATCTATAAATTTTTTTAATGGACTTTAAAATGATGAAAGTACTAGAGGTGTATTGTTGATATAGTGAGTGATTATTGGTAAGTAAAAAAGTTATATAAATGATAGGGTTAGATGTGAACCAATAAGAATTTGTACCTCAACAGTTTATAAAAATATTGTAGGTAAGTTTGTAACTGTAACATTGCTCTAAAAGAATCAAAAATACTGTTAAAGGAGCAAAATGTAATTTTATATATTTTTAAAAAAAGTTTAGGGGCGGCCATTGGCCCCCTGGGTCAATTAATGCCTCCGACCCTACACACCAAGAAAGTCACTGTAGTTCATCCAAAATATATATTTTTTCTAGCTGCCACTTGAATTTGGGACTTCACTAGCTAAAATGGATGGGATTTTGTGTTTGCATATGTTGTTGATGCTTTTAGGAGGTTTACTATGAAAGAAGGCATGAAACAGTGTCACTACAAAGATATTCCGGAAAGAAATGTACTTAAGGATTAATCATTAATGTATGGTAAATTATTAAAATCAAATAAAGTCAAGAAAGTTTGAAAGTATTATTTGTAATATAAAGGATTCTTATCACAAGATTCAAATGAAGAATTTCATTTGAAAAATATTTAGTTGGTAAAATAATTTATTTTTGGGAATTTAAAGACCCGTTTGGTAAGAGATTTCTAGTAATGTTGTTTAAGTTTTGTAAAAATATATATAAATAAAAAAATATATGAAAATATGTGTTGTGGTGTCTAGTCAGTAATTTTTATTATTTAAATACTGTTACTAAACAGGCATAAAACTGTCATGATGCTGTTTGAATTCTTTAGAATTTATATTTTATTGTTCCCTGGGTTTATTTCCTCTCTTCCACCCACTACAGTTGCGTCTTCTTTCTTGCGTCACCACTGCCACCTTCCCTCTTTTCCACCACTGTAGTCTATCTTGTGTCAGCATTGCATGGAGAAGAGGAATGAGTTTGGACATGTGAATTTGGGAATGAGATAGGAAATGAAATGTAAGATCTCCTTTTTGGATGTAGAACTTGGCTTTTGTGTTATGCTTTTACATCACGTAGCAACTAGCTCATTTCACCATTTAGTTGATTTATATGTGATTTACATCCTACTAGTTATGCTACTTATGCGGACTGTTATCTATAAATTTCATTAGGCATGTGTTCAGGGCCTTAGGCTCTATTTTTCTTCTTAAGTCAAGTGATAAGATTCTCATTCATCAATTAATGCCAACTTAAAAGGCTATCTCATAGTATTTTCCAATTAGCTCAATTGGTAAAATATCTGATAGTTAAATAAGAAATTTGGAGTTTAAATCCCGTCTACACCAAAAACTGATTGGTGTCTTGGTCTAATAGTAAAAAATACAATTATCAGAAGCGGACACTATAAGTTAAAACTCAATATATATATATATATATATATATATGAGATGGGTTCAAGTTACACTTGGTGTAACTCTATAAAAGTTACACATTTTTTAGGCGATAGATTTCCCAAAGATCAAACAGTTAAAAAAGAAGACATATTTATCTATTATATCATTAAATACTTACCTAATTAGTAGTTTCCACATTATCACTCTCCACATTAAATATTTCTCGTCTCTCTCTCTCTCTCTCTTTATTAATTCATTCTTTCCTTTTTCTTTGAATTTTTTTTTTTGGGAAAATTTTTCTTTACAATTCCTCATACGTTTCTACTCGATTTGAAAATCAGTGCGGTTACCTGATGCTATGGAGATTTTCTTTTCCTTTTTTTTTTTTTTTTTTTTTTTTTTGAGAAAGTGCCATGGAGAAGTTTGTTTCAAGTAGGTGTCCATTTTAAATTATTTTCTCCTACAAGTTAACGTTAGAAATTAGAACTGGTTTCGTTGTTACAGATTTACTTGTTTATAGTGGTGTGGCTATTATGAGTTCTTGTTTATTATTGTTTAGTGTCTTGGTTAGTTGTTAACTGAGAGCATGTTCATTTGGATAAAGCAAATTAATGAAAGGAACAAAAT
Source organism: Quercus robur (assembly GCF_932294415.1). Classification (NCBI taxonomy): domain Eukaryota; kingdom Viridiplantae; phylum Streptophyta; class Magnoliopsida; order Fagales; family Fagaceae; genus Quercus; species Quercus robur. The sequence goes on along the minus strand of NC_065544.1, from coordinate 13,966,616 downwards.
AAAAATTTAAAGGAGCAAGTACTATTTAGTATTTAAATTCCTAACAATTTCTCAAAAAAAAAAAAAAAATTCAAGTTCAGGGATAGCCATGATTAGATAATTTGAATTTCTTGCAAATAGATTTGTACTGAAGTTTCTACCCACACCAAAATTATATAGTGCTCTTTAACAGATGGAAAGAAAAAAAAAAGATATTATGCTCTACGGATAGAAAGAAAAATGAAAAAAAAAAAAGTATAAGGAGAGAGAAAAAAATTGTAGTATTAATTAGGTAATAAGGGGAAAAGGAATAGCATTTAATGATTTTTTTTTCAACTATTAGATCTTTTAAAAATCTATGGTGTAAAAAAGGTGTAACTTGAACCCATCTCTCTCCCTCTCTCTTTATAAATATATATATATATAGAAGAAAAAAAAAAAAAAGCCACCTCGTAAGACATAAAATTGGGCCAAATATGGCCTAGAGCACCAAAGCCTAATTAAGTGCCGGTTTGGATCCAGTTGAAAGTCAAGTCTGCATTTTGCGTTTTACTTTTCTTTTTTTTCTTTTTTTTTTTTCCTGCACAGTTTCTGCTTTAAGGGGACAATAGTACTGTTCACATACTGTTGAGCATTGTTCATATACTGTTTGGCATTGTTCACGGGTTAAAAAATATTAAAAATTGGTCTCACGATACTATTCACACATTTAAAAATAATTTTGTTACAGTATTTTTAGTTTTCAGTTTTAGTAGCAATAAGTTCAATTCAAACGGACCCTAAATGTTTATATATGTTCGATTTTAGCTCATGGTTTTCTCATACAAGTGGCCCACTTTTCAAGCCCAATTACTCTACTATACTTGATGGGTCTCGCAAACCAAAATTTCTACCTTAGAGATAGGCTTTAAGGCCCATGAGTTTCACTTCATTTATTGGGCTTTGCAAACCATATTTTCCTCATTCAAAAAATGGGCTTTACAACCCATAGACTTTGACTACATAAATTAGGCTCATGGTCGATAACCTTTCTCATAGCCCTCAGTTGCAACTTGCATACAACGGGCCGCTGAGTGGGTAAAAAAACAATTGAAGCCGCTATCATTTGCAAGAAAAAACAAATGTAATGGGCCATTTCATTAAGACAAGACAACACCAAAGTTATAGCACTATTTTGCCGATTGTTTTGGTGTTTAACGGAAAATATAAGTACCTGCACCGCACCACACATACTTCTAGATCCACTGACTGAGAGCTGGACTTCACCCCTTAAAATTAAAACATGAAAGTGCCCTTCTTTCATCTATGTTTGGATTCCAAGAATACTGAAAAAAGAAAAGAAAATCTATTTTGCTTTCCCATTATTTCTCAGTAAACAAACATAACATCATTTCTTAAAGAAACAAATTTGAAATAGACAAATCTTTTCATGACATGAAAGGGTTTTTTAGAGACGTGAACAAAGCTAATTGCTTTTATAAGGTGAGTGGATTTTCGGAAATTCTAGCTGGGTACTCGTTACTGGATTGAGTTTTTGTGCCTTTTCTTTTTCAGGTTAATTTTAGTTATTCTGAATTAATATTTTATAGCTGGTTGTGAATTGAAATTATTATTTATATGTACATATGAAAATATAAATCCTCGAGCGAGTTCAGACTCAACCTGCTGTCATTTTGAGTACCAACGGCTAGCCTTAGCAGTTAGCAGGACCCTACTGTTGAGACTCTGGTCGCTCTTTTTCTATTCTTTTTTTAGTTCTGTTTTCGTGGGGTTGCTAACCACTGTGTTCATCTTTGTACAGCTTCAAGATAATGGGACTTGTACTCTTTTTTCCTCTTTTAAATATATTTCTATAGTTTAAGTCAAAAAAATAAAAAGAAAATATAAATCCAAAACATATCTATATATATATATATATATTCTTTGAACCTTTATAGAATAGTGATATTAAAAATATTATAAATTTTAATATCTAAGTCGTACAAATTAATGTGTCACAAATTATATAAAACTAACTTGTAACCTCATGTATATATATGGATACACTTAAAGATATATAATAAAATACTTAATATAATTCCTATATATATAATTTAAATCCTTTTGATAGTCATTTTTATATTTTGTTAACTCTTTAAAATTTTTTGTAAAATGATATTATTAGGTATAAAATGTAAATTGTCCATTTTTTAAAAATTATTGTGAAACACTTTTTTTTTTTTTTTTTTTTTTTTTTTTTTTTTTTTTTTTACAATTACATATTCTAGAATTTTTGGTTTTTGTACTTAATAACACACTTGGATTAATATTTAGGATGTGGTCCTACATTTAATTCTAAAATTAAGAAATAAAACTCCTTAAGAATAAATAATTTAGGACATATAGTACAAAATTGAAATTCTAATTTAAAATTCTAATTTGAGTTTCTTTAATAGTTACTGATGTACAAGTTTTATAAGTTCTCAATAAATACCACTATTGTTTTGTTAAAAAAAAAAGTTTTGCAAAGGCCTTTTAAATATATATATATATATATATATATATTATCAACTTTCAACATATATTCATTTCTCCCATAACAGAACTGTGACAAAATAGACCTGCAATTGAATATATTTTCTTGATGGTCTATATATAATCTAAATTACAAGCCTATCATCTTGCCATTATGTAATTATTGTGTTCATTTTTTGTATTAGGTTTCATCAAACTCTTGACATATTCAGTGCTATAACTGCTTCTTACAATGATATTTTGGATTAGCTTAATATCCTCCTTAATGTATTGACTCGACTTTGAAGATTTAGTCCCAAATGTTTAGACAATGATGACATACCAATTCAGTTGGATATATTTGCCCTATTTTCTATGTGATTTCCACTATAATAAATTGTTATTATTAGTATGTGATATTGGATGCTTTTGAAGATATTGCATATTTGCATACAAAATTCAGGTATTCTAGAGTATTCCCCTCATTCGAACTCATTTGATTGCAATGAAAGTAATAACAATGGTGGTTGCTCATATCATATGTTAGTCCAAGTGGTCTCTTGGAGAATGGAAGTACATACATGAAGCGATTTGAAGAGACTAATATTTAAAAATTTTAGGGGATATTAGATACTATATGTTTAAATATACAAAATTATTTAGGTTTGAATGTATGTAGTAAAAGTATGAGAACTAAGGTTATGTTGGATGCAAAGATCATTAATATGTAAAATGATCCCGCACATTGCACGGGTTAAACACCAGTTATTATATATATATAGATTTATTTAAACATTCATTTATTAAGTGTTGAAGTCTACCAATTGTGTTATTTATCACACTAATTTGTAAATATTTTGAAGTAAAATCTGTAATAATTATAACATTTTCTTTTATAAAAATTAAAATAAATAATTTTCTTAAATGTATGTTTCCTTAAACTATATTGTGTCAGAATAAATTATACATGGAAACAAAAGGAGCCTAAGTTTAAATGGAAGCGAAATTTGTCATTCTTCCACAACAATCATAGTAAGAAACAAAAGGAAGCTTTATTCAATATTTCAACAACAGTTTGAAACATGCAACCAATGCAAAGCAGCAGTTAATATTGCATTTTTTTTTTGCAAAATGGAAAATCAAAAACGTGTTTATACAACCAACACCTATTATCTTACGCATATTATCTTTTGTTTTTAGAAGAATTTTACACATATTACCTAAAAACTAAAGAAAGGGTAAATCTCATTTCTTATGTTGCATCTCCCAGTGGCAACTCTTCCCCCGACTTTACCATTACAACAATCAGGAAGTTCACCAATTATACCGTCAAGACATTTGAAGCAGTCATTGCTAGAAAGATCCCTGGTGCATTGTACCAAACCATAGAGCTTATATGAACCACCAACTGCATAGTCTAGCTCTCCAACTGCATAGAGTTTTGGGGTGAGTGTTGCTTCTGTGGCTAGTAGGCTCAACAACTCCCTTGTTTGATTGGTAAATGTTGTGGTATTGCTAGCGTTTTGAGGGTTCCACAATGAGAACTGGTTTTGATTATCAATTTGGTGAAAGAAGTCAGTGTTCAAGTACTTCAAAAGACAATTATCGTACCATATAATTGCACCTTTATTATATGGGCAGGGGTGAGGAATTTCACTGCTAGCCTCATTAACACAAGTCTGGCAGTCTGTGGCACTAACATCACCTCGACAAAGTGAAAGCCCATAAGCTTGGTTTGGAGAAATACCAACTGAAATGAGACCAAAACCCTGTGGAGGGGTTTGGTTATAAAGATTTCCCAAGAGATTGTTGAGGTTTAATTCACATGAGTTATTGGAGGCGAAGTTCCCAGCAGAACTTGAACAAAAATGGAAGATAAGGCTAGCTCCAAAAGTGGTTTGGAACTTTGGAAAAAGAGAGCAAAGGTTAGAAGGCAGATGGAGAGGGTGAAGTGTGAGGAAGACATTTTTAGAAGGAAATGGGAGGATGATTATGAGTTTAAGGTATGGAGTCTATGGAATATGGATCTCGTAGCAGTTATTTATAGTAAATCTCAACTACTACCTAATAGGAAAATTAATATTATATTGATTCTAAAAAATTATTACATAACTAGTTAGTTTAATAAGTTGATTAATTGCGTTGTAAAATTAACGAGAGGCCTAAATATAATTTTTATTTGGACAAAATTTAGTTATAAAATTGGTTGTAGCCTAAGGTTACAATCTTACTTAATATCTTTTTATTAGATATAAATTTTGATAAATCTACCATTAGATTACCTCTTATTCTTATATCCTTCATACTTGTAAAATTTCTAGAAAATTAAAGATTAATAGCTATATTATCAATAAATTGTTTAAATTGCAAGTTTTTGTAATTTAAAATTATGTATAAAATATAAGGTTATAGATCATATAATAAATAACATTCGATTGGCACTAAAGTTGGCATTTGTATTAAGAGTATAAACAATATGCAACCCAACAGTTAAATTTTCAAAATATGTAATAATGTTTATTTTATTGAGTAAGGTTGTAATCTTATACTATAAACAATTTTGTAGCTAAACTTTGTCATTTTTATTCTTATTGAAACAATCAGTTGCTCATCAGCCTGATATTTAATGAGGTTTTTGTTCTGTAAAATTTGTTTGTCCTTAATTTGCTTTTGCAGATAATCTCCTTCCATTTGCATTGCCAGACCATTAAAATTTGCTATAAAATTAATCTTGTTTTCTTTCATAATTTAATATAGATCTGTGTTGTTTGATTTTCTTCACTATCTCGTGATGACTCAAACTAACTTATTAGGAGTTCTAGCTTTGTTTTTATTATTTTTTTTTCTTGGTCTTTCTTTTGTATGGTTTAAGTCCGTTAACATTTTAATTAAGAATAAGAGCTATCTCATTTTTATGAATTTTTAATGGGTAGTGTTTGGTCTTCTTAACAAATTCAGCTTTATTTCTTGATCCTAAAAGCTTAACAACAGCCGGGCAGAGAATCTGTTGTTCAAACTTCAAACCAAAGTTGTAGTGAATTGGAGCTCAAAAGAAAAAGAGCAAACAGCAAAATCATGAAATACCCTTTCTGCTGTAGAGAGGGAGAGAAGAAGGGAAAAAAAAAAAAAAAAACAGCCACGTGACACTTAGTAGTAGAGAGAGACGTAAGGGTGGCAAAATTGTAAAAACATGGCTATAGACCCGCTTTGGGCTGCGTTTGAAACGCGGCTGTAGGCTCACACCTATAGCTGCGTTTTCTAAAAGACGGCTATAGGCTGAGACTTATAGCCGCGTTTTTAAAAAATGCGGCTATAGTAAAGCCTCCTACATTTGTTTTGTCTATAGGTTTTTTTTTTCTTTTGCTAAATCACAACTTTGTGCCCAAAATCACAATTTCTTGCTAAATCAGAACTCAAAACAGATTAAGAGTTATGGGGGAAAAACATGGAAATAAGAGTTATGAGAGTGCAGATACATATTGAAATAAACATATTAAGTCAGGCAATTCTAGTTGAAGAAGAGTGTACCAAATAATTACTGAATAGAAGGTCTCTTGGGCTTGTTGGTCTTTTTCTTCAATTGAGCTACATTAAGGTTAGCCTCTAACAGTTAGCGAAAGCTAAGAAACAAAGTTTCAAAACAATTAGATACATCAGGCTATAATGGTCGTTAAATAAAGTCAGTCTTTTTTTTTCTTTCTCTGGTATTAGTATCAACTCAAGGTAGGAACTACTACTGCATAGCCGCCTTCATTTAGCAGCCCATATTTTGATGTGTGTTTCCAAGTAGTGCTTTCTCCTTTTATTTAGTGACTGTTTAGATCCGGCTGAAAAAGCCAGAACGTTTGTGTCTGGCGTTTTTTTTTTTTTTTTTTTTTTTTTTTTTTGATGCACGTGTTTCTAGGTAGGAGACAAAGTTACTGTGCATGTACTGTTCATAGGACCCACAGCCATTTTATTCAGAAAAAATATTAAAAATGAGTCCCACGGTACTATTCACACATTTAAAAATTATTTTGCTACAGTGTTTTCAATTTTCAGTTTCCAGCAAAATAAGCTGTATCCAAGTGAACTCTTACAATGGTCAATTTGAAGTGGGATTAATTGGCAAGAGAGAGTATTTTGTTTTCCTTCTACTTGATTCTTCTTATGGAGGCTAGGAGCATACTTTTAAGTCCACTAATAGAATGGAGCCTAAGGTGGGTTATCTAACCATAAAGCTCAGCATATGTTGAGTTATGAAGTTTATAATTATATAGATGTTTACCTGCTTCTGGATTAATTGAATTGTAATGGGTCTCTGCCCAAATGCTTAACATAAGAACTGCAAAATCCACAATTCATTAATTTCATATTCACAGTTTACCAAGTATAAAATTAAGGCATGGCCCAAAAATTAAGGGGCATGAAGTTGCAACTTTCTATAAGAATGAATTCGGAAAAGTCATTTGAGTGAAAAATAAAAAGTGAGTCCTAATAAAAAGTATGACATATCTATCAATGAGAACTATTATGACCTTGATATAAGTTTGTAATTCACATCAAGTTTCATAGGGATAAATGAATACTTGTAAAAAGTTTACCTCTTTTGGACTTTTGAATGTGGGGAAGAATCTCAGTGTAACAAGTATCCTTAAAGGAAGTAATCAAAAATATCTTGACACCAAACTACAATCACAAGGTAAACATGCATCACTTATCAAAAGAAGAAATTAACAAAGAAAAAAAAATGGTAAATCACACATGTACATCAGTACATCATAAGTTGCATGAACCCATATAGAAAAAAAAGGAAAAGGAAATTTCCATAAAAATCACAAGTGATGATGAAAAAACATTAAGGCACCTAGTGTTTTCCTAATCAATAATCGACCAATTTATTTACAATTAGATGAAGGTAAATTTTGAGTTAGAAATAAATTGCTCTCACAAAATTTTTTCCACCAATAAAATTCTGAATTTCGCAATTTGAAGTTCCGCATCAAAATTTTAATATCAAAGTTGTTAGCAATTTGTAATCATATTATATATTCTCAAAATAGCTAAAATGAAATTAAGGAAGCACTGTTAATTAGCGCCCTCTGAATAGAAACTAATAAATGTGACCTCATACACATTTTTTTGGCTATGAAGTAATAGAGGGTTCAATGACCAAATGTGTTCAAAATTTTCTAAGGACAGGACAGCTGAAAGCAAATAGAAAGGTTTGGGAAGCTCCTCTTACCCAATCTGCGGCAGCCTGCAATGTGACATGATCACCCCATTCACCTTCCCTATTTTATTTATGTCAAAGAGTGTAAGTATGAAATAGTTCTAAGTAAACATTCATGAATGCTATAACTTAAAAAGAGAGAATGCCAAAATACTTGCTCATTTTCTCCAAGTAGTCACTATAAGACATAAGAACGTAATTCTTGTAAAGTTCCAGTTGAGACTTGAGCTATTGACATCAACACGGGAAAAAAAATAAAACCTTGACTTGCTTTTGGACATTAGGACTCAAATTCCTTTATAAAAGAGTAACTTTATTGGATAGCAACCAACCTGTTCAATAACCAGTCTCTTACAAATGTATGGAGGTCAGGATCACCATACAGCTGATCTGCTACAGCATGAAACTGGAAAAGTACAAAAGTAATGACATATCTTTTGATTTAGTAATATTGAGGACACATGATCATCACTACTAAGGTTTTGCAATAGAAAGAAAGAAACACATATAAATAAAAGTTATACATAAGGCTGAACTAAAACTACTTAGAAACCATGACAAAAGATTGCTAGACAAAATTTGGAAGCAAAGAAGAATTTATGCCCATGTTGATGATCAACTAAAATATTATGTTGGCATATAATAAACTTTAGCATTAAGTTGTAGAGCTGACATGTTAAAGGTAACGGGAAAAAAATTATATAGTCAAAATGTTTGGAATAGTCAAGGGGGAGGGGGAGGAAAAAAAATGCAGTACACAAAGTTCAATGAAGCAAGCTTGTACAAGGGAACTATTTCCTAAATGTATGGGTAGAACTGAAAGAAGCGACAACCATAGGTTTCAGCCAGCCTAAACTACTCAAATATGACATTTAAGATTGTCACATTCTGTTAATAAACTAACTTTTGCTTTATATTGAGATTAAGAAAAGTCAAGATCAAGGGTAAAGGTATCAGGAAATTAGCTTAAAACAAGTACCAGTGTGAATATACTTCAAGGCACGAAGTAGTTGGTATAGGAAAAACTGATAGTGTTCTCGTGTCAGGTCATCATTGGCTTTGATGACTTGATGAAGATCTGATTCCATGAGCTCAAAAACAACATAAATATCTTTAAAGTCCCTTCTAGAGGGTGGAAGCATAATGTGTATAATTTCAACAATACCAGGATGTTGTAGAAGTCTGAGCAGCTTTATCTCATGAAGAATACGCGCAGCATCAGATATGTGTTCAAATATATCATGTATTTTCTTTATTGCCATTTTTTCACCAGCGCAAGTGTCAATTGCTGAGCAAACAACGCCATAACTTCCTTTTCCAATAACTTCCTGAATTTTGTATTTGTTGGCGTCACCATATTCGGAGAAAAAGTCCATCTCAGTTGAATTCTGCAACATAGAAAACCCCAGATAAGGCAAATAAACACCTTTCTGATGTTCATACTCTTCAAAGAGTCAAACCCCAAAAGTTAAGGCAACAAAAAAAAAAAAAAAAAAACATATATATGCTTATAAATAGAAAACAACATTGAAGCACATAAATTTTGAAAATCATTGTTTTTAATGAATAGAATACAAGACAGACTCTAAATGAAATAGAATTGTCAACAGAAGAAAGTCTTAAAAAAATAAGATCATAGAAATGAAGCAAGCAACCCAACCAAGAGTGAATTTAGAAGTTATGTACACATCCAAAGCATTGCCAATGGCATAAAACAGGTAACTTGGTGAATTCATGTCATTTCTAATAAGAAATGGCACTCCACTAGAAGTGCCCATACTAATTAATGTACATTTCATTAAATTTTATCCATATTGCAAGGTAAATATGCTAATAAAGAAATTTCTTTCTTTCTTCTAAAAAACTTCAGGAGATATAGCATTTTATGATTCATTATGGTAAATCCTATTTTAGTAGGAAAAGAGTAAGAAAATGCATAAATTAAGTAATATGTTGATCCTATTAAGCCTTATCCATATCAGAAATTTTCTATATATTACCCTCGTATTTAAAATCTCTCTTGAGACATTCTTATGTCTGTTTTATTTACGTATATGTCCTATGATTGTACACACTTACTCCCAGGCAACATTTTCACATTAATTTTAACACACACATATCCTTCACTCTTTCAAGCCTTTGTAGATCTGCTATTCTTTGCTCTTATAATTATTGCCTCAGAAAAGAAGAAAAGGAAAAGGATAATATGCAATTTATTCAATTCAATATCAAGTTCATATCCAGAATTATATGACATAATTAGTGATTATAGAGTAATATTATTCCCTATCTAAACCACACCCCTATATTATTCAAAAAACTATTGAGCAAATTAGAGCATTTAAACTCAAAATTAAATAATAATAAAAATAAATAAATAAATAAAAATTATCAGCAGAACCGTTTAAGATTCTCAAACATGAGTCATCCGTAATGATAGTGCACTTATCAAAAAATAAAGTGCAGGATAATGCATAGTTCAGGATAACAAATAAACTATGCACACATGAATCCGAGGCATTACTACACCAGGATATGAAATTACTCTAAAAGGAGAAGAAGAGGGGGGAGGGGGGGTGAGAGAGAGATCATGAGGCTATACCTCCCCAGATGCATAGATGCAATAGGTCCTCCATATCCAAACATGCCAAAAAAAGGCTGCTGCATAAATACAGAAACAGTTCATAATAAACTGAACTAGCATTGCTACTAAAGGAAACAATAATGACCATGATAGTTATGGTTAAAGAGGTTCTCTTTATAATATTAGTATATGATAAATTACGGAATGTCACAAAAAGCTTAAACTGTCCCCCCCCCCCCCAGCACCCACCCATCCATGGGTGGCCCTAAGTGAGGCCAAACACATTTGATTTTTAATATTTTAAACGGAAGGTAGAGTGGAGACAAGGATCAAGCTTGGGACCTCTTGCTTTGATATCATGATAAATTACCAATTGTCCCAAAAAGCTTAAGTTTTTAGGAAATTTTGAATTTAATTACTTAACTATAATTCAAATAGTATATAATAATATGAAAGATGGATTTACTCATTTACATTAACCTAAGTTATTATTTCAACTTTCAATGACACAAGAGATTACCTATTCGCACATGCATTTATAAATCTTAAAGATTCCATTATCATCACCAAGCAGTAGTTAATTATAAATAATGGCTTCAGAAACACAGGAAAATAGCAATATGGTATAATACTTCATGAAGGCCAAAGCCCTAAAAATTACCACTATGCCCCACAGTAGGTGCCCATGGTAGGATATTCCTTTTAGATGGGGCCAGCTGAATTAATCTGATTATCAGCTCCCACATATGCAGAAAGTAAATCTTTATAAGCTTAATTTAGCAAAGATATTTTTTCTCCTAGTTTGGTAATAGAGCAAACAGTGTTTGCCAGTGAATATTGTTTACTACTATTGTTTGAAGTTTAATTTGTGTCTATTAAAGAAATAATACTGGAGGAATATTTACATAATGAGCTAGAAAAATATTGGATGCTGGCCCTCTTACTGTGTATTTCTTACATAGGAAAGGTGGTAACAATTTGATACGGAATATTCTTGATGGTGACAGCTAGTGGGGACACCTCACCGCTTGAATATTCCAGACTCTTCTAGAAGAGTACCACCCATAAAACACAAGAATATAACCCTTATAAAATCATCTTTCTACTTTCTAAAAGAGTCAAATTTGGGCAATCCTTAGTTCTGACAAAAGATGACAATTTCATTATAGCTGGGTTTCTATTTTGTTTTAATCAAGAATTTATGTAACCAATAACAAAAGATTTTGGAGCCTTAAAAAAAGTTAATGCGTCTTATAATGTTTCTTGATTCCCTAGTTTAACGTGTCTGAATGAAAAATCTTTTTTAGCAAGTCTACCGATTTGAAAATCAGGTCTCAATAACCATATTCTATTATTGAATAAAAAAAAAACTCAATTTGGAAGAAGATACCCCCAATTTGATTTCATCTTCAATTTGGAACACTCCTCACTAACTTATTAATTATTGCTAGGTGGGAAAAAAATATTTAAGAGGAAAACCTCCAAAATGGAGAAGAACTGATCTGCTCCACACCAAAATACCAGAACGCCAAAAAATTTGAACTTTTATGAATGAAGTGCAATTTCTTGAGTAATAATGAACAATAATACAGTTGAAGCACAAATAACAAGTCCGTCCACTAGAATGCAGGGCATTCTGCCAATTTCAAAGGCAAAATGTACAATGGCCATGCTTATAGGGTACTGATATGTCAAACAGTTTCTAGGACTCAAAAACACAAATTTCAATGAGCAGATTAGAAACTAACAAAAACAAAGGACTTACTTTCAATCGCAGAATTTGAAAATAGCAAAAAATCTTCTTCCAGTCCAATCACAAATATCTTTTGTGTTCTACAGTAGTCAAGAATAAGATCCTTCCAACATTGTACCTGCTTCTCACGGGTGTCCCTTACAGGCTGCAAGCTGACAAACATAAACCAAGGTATGTAATAGAATGAATCACAATTTCCAAATGAAAAATAAGATTCAATAACACAATGTTGAAAAGATATGTCACAAAATAATTAGTAAATATAGAAAGAGAGAGAAGAAGATTACATGAAGTATGGAGGGTAATTGAAGAAGTGAGGTAGCTTAAAATCACCCAATTTCTGCATATCTCAATTATAATAATAATGATAATAATTGCAAAATGAAGAACAAAACTGAAATTTCAGAAGCAGTCATCAAGTCAAGTGGCTAATCAGCAAGCAACTGTACTAACAACAGTAGATTCTGTGTTTCTGCATTCGTATAAGGCCTTACCAGGAACAAAATTTGAGTACATTTGCGTGATCTAGAGAGTGGAGAACCCTAACCTGCACGCAAATGCACCGCAAAAGAACAAGGCAATTAAAAAAAAAAAAAAAAACTCATATCATATAAACACAAACACAACACTCTGCATATATAAAAAATGCGAAACTGGTTGTGTTTAAATGAGCTTTTTTTCAACAGTATCTTTTGTTTATTGTGTAAAAATTTAAGTAAAGTCGTACATTCTCTTATGATGTGAAAATAAACTCATTGAAACCAAACTTAGACCATTATTGAACTAGTTATACCACAACAGTACTTCCTAAAAAAAAAAACCAGTAGCTCATTCAACATACTTGTTTGGCATCAAAGTAAAACTAATACTATATGTGATTCAAAGAAATCCACAATTAGTAACAGACACTATTTGTGATTCAACTAGTTTGAAATTTAAAACAGTGCTTGCATTTTCAGATTTGCCTTAGATCAACAATTTTACACAAATTTGAATCAAAGTAACCGAAACAGAGTCCACACCAGACTGCGATTCACCAAGTGGGTTTGATTTTGAAACATTCGCCACCACAACCCTCCTATTTTTTCTACACAACACTGGCAAAGCCACCACCTTGACCACATTTCTGACTCTCACACTCTCTACAACCACACTCTGACTCCACATCTTCCCCAAAACAACCTCGTTTCTCAAAAAACCAAGACTCGATGACCCACCAGCCATTACAAACACTCAGAGAATTCGACAAATTATAAAGCAATTCCCACACCCCCCCCCCCAAAAAAAAAAAAACTACAAACCACACTGTAATTACACACAAAAACACAGTAGCGAGCTGATCAAAATCAGTAAAGTCACAAAGGATTCATTAAGAGGAGACGAAAAAGAGTGTGTACCTTGTTTGGAATGAAGGAAAGTTAAGGTCTTTGAATGGACTTTTAGCGCACAAGTGAGGGATGTGGAGACTCGGTAGAGTGAAACTGAGAGTGGAGGAGGATCGGTGGTAGAGAGGGGTGGGTTGAAGGTGAGGGTTTGTGAGTCAAAGGGAGAGAGTGAGAGAGACTGAGAGACCAGAGTATAGTTTAGGGTTTTTTTTTTTTTCTTTTTTTTTTTTTTAATTTTATTTTATACAAACTTGTAGCCGCGTTTTTAAAACGCGGCCTAATCCCAACCCACAAAAACGCAGCTCAAACATGCCAAAACGCGGCTATAGAGCTGATCTTTGCTATAGCTGCATTTTTGCCAAATGCTGCTCAAAGCCAGTCTATAGTTGTGTTTTTGTAAACGCTGCTTAACGAGTTAGTGTCATATTCAGGTTGACATGATAGATCTGTTTAATAAAATTGTTGTATTAGTGTCCAATATATAGAACTCGTTTGACCTGTCTAACCCGTTTAATTAAATGACAATTTACCAATATACCTTTCAAATCCTAGGTATATAAATTTATTAGTTGTTGTGATTTATTTTCTTTAACCATGTTATGATTGATTATTTGTGATATTGAGATATGATTTAGTTTTAAATGATTATTTGTGATGCCGTTACTTATTAGTTTTGAATTTTATATTAAAAATATTTATTTTTTTGGTTTTTCATAATTCAGTTTGGTTAATAATATATATATTTTTTCATTTTGATAAAATCTAATAAACAGGTCGACACGATTGATCCGTTTAATAAATAGATTGTATTAGAGTTGAAAAATCTTGACTCGTTTAATAAACATGTCGAGTTAGTATTGACCCATATAGTCGGATACTCATGAGTTAATATGACACGAATTCGACACGTAAATGTGAAATTCCACCTCTCAGAGACATTATTTAGATATAGCGTTAACGTTTTGAAAAAAAGTTAGTCAATAAAAGAGATGTCAGCAATATTAATAATAGACATGTGTCACAAGCTGAGTGGTGATACATGACGTGGGATAGAGGATGTGTGCTCCTAAGGATACTAAGAGAAAATATAATTAGAATTCTTAATTAGTCTCCAATTTTATGCTATGTGTGCTTATTTTCTTCCTAATTTTGGTGCAGAATGCGTTGTTCAACACAAAATATGAGGAGTTAAATTTTTTTTAATTTTAATGTATAAATTTACACCATTGTGAGAACCGAAAGGTTCAACATGTTAAAAGTTAAAGAAAAAAAATATAAATTAAGTTCAAAGCTCTTAAAAAATCTAAATAGAATTCTCAATTAGTATCCAATTTTGTGCCACATATCTCTAATTTCATCTTAATTTTGGTGCCAATGAGTTGTTCAAGACAAAATATGAGGAGTTAATTTGTTTAGTTTTAATGTATAAGTATACACCTTTGTAAGAATCGAGGGGTTCAAAACGTTAAAACCTAAAGAGAAAGATATAAATTAAAGTCAATGCTAAGAGAAAATTGAATTAAAATTCTCAATTAGTGTCCAATTTTGTATCATGTGTTCCTAATTTTTTCTTAATTTTTGTGCCAAATGAGTTGTACAATACAAAATACGAGTTAAATTTTTTAATTTTAATGTATAGTGAAAACCGAGGGGTTCAACATGTTAAAACTTAAAGATAAAGATATAAGTTAAAGTAAAAACTTAGAGAAAATCTAGTAATAATTTTTAATTAGTGTTTAATTTTGTGTCATGTGTCTATTTTCTTCCTAATTTTGGTGCTGAATGAGTTGTTCAACACAAAATATGGGGAGTTAACTTTTTTTAATTTTGTAGACAAGAACCTGAAATTGTTACACACTTGCTCTGGGTATGTCCATTTGTAAGAAACGTTTGGGGGTCTTTTTAGGGGGAAAATCCAAAAACGCAGCAATGAAGAAGATGATTTTTTCCTGCTGTTCAAGCGTTTGCAGAGTATTCTGAGCTTACCTGATCTGGAGAGGTGGGCAGCCACAGCATGGGCTATTTGGAATGCAAGAAACAGATATTACTTTGAGCAGGTTCAGGTACACCCACGAATTATCATGGAGGGAGCAACAGGCTTGGTTGACGAGTATCAAAGATTGATGACAGCACAGGTGTAAAACAGGGTCTTCATCTTCATAGGACTGCCTTTGGTTGTTCATGTTATGTTTCCAATTTTACTATTTGGGGATACTACTGCTAGTTAGTATCTCCCCCAAGCCAATCTGTTTCGGTGTGGCTATACTTGTATTACAGTGTTTTGAAGAAACAATAATTCTATCGTCTTTGTTCCAAAAAAAAAAAAAAAAAAAAACACTTGCAAGAGGCCAATTTTTGGATCTTAGTCGAAGTTTAGGAAATCAATTTAGAAAGATACTCTCCAAGCTTCAACAATTTTTTCGACTTGTCAAAACAAGATAAATTTCAAGATTTTGTAAAAAATGATGAACTTGCAATGCGCATTAATCTGTAGCTAAAATCCTTGCCAATCCTCCTGTGGCATATGACCCGCACCCTTTTTTAACTTAAGCATGATGGCAATTGGATTTCCTTTTTGAAACTCTTCTTCAGTAGATTGAGTCAGATTCTTATCTAATATTTCTCAAACCAGCAGTACTTGTTTATCCCATCTGTAAGTCCAAAATCCATTAATTCACAATTCATTACTCATTAGCAGAAAGTAGAAACTCTTCTGCAATAAGTGTTTACAAAACTCGGTGTAGATGACACTAGCTAGTTACAAATCCAAAGGATACATAAAAAAGGCCATCATCCAGTGTGAGTCTAGCCAAAGTAGGATTTTGGAAGGCGAGATTTGGATATGGTCCTAAACTTCAGGATATTGCCTGAACAATCTAAATTTTGCACATGGCTTGACAGCTTGAGACTTTTACATAGGAAAGCTAAAAATGTAGAGAATCGTTGACTCTTAGATCATGGAGATTTAATTCCATCATTTCAACCACTTAAAAGCCATAATCACACAATCCTTTTTTTTTTTTCTTAAAAAAAGACAATCACAATGGAGAGCATTGTAGAGATATTGTGGGGAAATGCAATTCAAAGACAATAATTTTGCAAGAAGTATGTAAAAGGTTACAAAAAGTAAAGCATAAATTCTGTTTGCCTGAATTTTGTGGCATGCTTAGGCACTGATACAACTGCTTTCTAGCCTAGCAAAGTGAATTTTTTTGGCTTGCCAAGGCATGCACTTTAAGTCCGCTATCCACATGTCTTCTAGAATATGTCT
Source organism: Quercus robur (assembly GCF_932294415.1). Taxonomy (NCBI): domain Eukaryota; kingdom Viridiplantae; phylum Streptophyta; class Magnoliopsida; order Fagales; family Fagaceae; genus Quercus; species Quercus robur. Next base: position 13,949,939 of record NC_065544.1, on the reverse strand, counting down.
CATAATAATCAAATTGTGAAAATGTGATATAGAAAGGGGCTAGCCCCTGAACATCCAGACTAAACCAACAAATCTACTACTACACTAGACAATCAATAAACTAGAATGGAGCATCTGACAAAAACCTCAATAGAGAACTTAACGCTTCCAGATAATGAGAAAACAAAAAATAATGTTTGGGTAACCATAGGAAACCATGTTTATGTCATGCCACACTAAATGATAAGCAAGCAACCATAATAAAAATGGTAATGATTTGTATCTTCAAATGAACAATGCTTCACACACAAAAGATTTTTGTAATTGAATAATTATAAGGTTTTTTTGAATGAACCAAGACACATCTAACTGAATAATTATTCTGAGGCACAAGAAAGTTGCAAAAAGAAAAAGTTGATAAGTTTTTTGTATCCAACCTTTACAGGGAAAATTCTCGATTTCATATTTAGATTCCCCGTTTATGTTTGGATATGGAAGTTGTAATGTTAGGGATAATAGATATCCATTTCCAAGAACTAAAACCAAAATCAAAATCTCTCTAAGTTTCACATTATACATTTGCTAAATAATGTTTTAGGGGGCAAATTTCACATGGATTACAATTGGGGGAAAATTGAAGCAAATGGCTTCATTTTCAATTTGAATCTGCCGAATAGGGAATTTCAGGTCAAATTTCACAACTTTCCCAATGTGCTCCAAAATTCCTAGAGGAAAGAAAATCTCTCAAATTGGGCCCAACATAAATAATAGAGAAAAAATAAAGGTTAAAACCACCATTCATAAACACAAACCTATAGGATAAAATTCAGGAAAAAGGGATGAAAAATGGTTAGCTGAGATTTAGGGGCAGATGTGGTGAAGATCAGTGAAGAGGAGCAGAGTTGAAAGAAAGAGAGAGGAAGCAAGTTTTTTTTTTTTTTTTTGACATTATACACTAGGGGTGTGCATGGGTCGGGTTGGGTCGGGTTGAGGGGATTTTTTGACCCAACCCACCATGACGGGTCAAAAAAAACCCAACCCAACCCAACCCATCACATAAGTCCAACCCAACCCAACCCAACCCACATGGGTCGGGTTGGGTCGGGTTGAACCCATGGGTTTGAAATTTTTTTATTATTATTATTAAATTGAGTATAAAAAAAAAATGAAAATATTAAAAAAACCTAAAGATTAGTATCAAGGTAACTCTTTAAAAGCAAACAACACTAATGACTAAACAACAATAGTAATTTATTAGGATTTGTGTGAACTAATTAGTTTTTATATAGGATAGGAAGAACTGACTATTTAAAAATATTTATTAATTATATAATATATATTATATATATATATATATATATATTAAATTAGTATTAGTAGAAGGAACTGAGGAAATACTGTTTTACAACTATTTTTTTTTAAAATTATTAAATATATAATATATATTTAAATGTATATATATATATATATATATATAAAAGTTCCCTACAATTGATTTTAAAAAAATTATTAAATATAAAAATATATTTTAAATATATATTATATATGGGTGGATCGGGTTGGGTTTGGCGGGTTTGTAATTTTATGACCCAGACCCAACCCAACCCGCCATAAAAATTTTTTTTGTAACTCAACCCAACCCACCAAGCCTTAAAAACCGACCCAACCCGGCGGGTCGGGTTGGGTTGGGTCGGGTTTGGCGGGTCGGTGGGTTTTCTGCACACCCCTATTATACACTAACCTATTCTACCAGTAAATGGTAACCCCCTAAAATGATTTAAATGGTTAAGAGGAAATAGTGGGTACTATAGAATGACCTTATCTTTTCATAAAAGATCAAAGGGGAAATTATAATACGAATTTTTTTTTTTTTTTATTGCAAGATGGAGATTTGGCAAAAATTTAAAATTGATCTTCTAATTTTCAGCATTTTTTATTTCAGTTCTTTAACTGCTTGATATATCATTTCAATCCTCTAACTTTAAATTGTTGTCGATTCGAAACCAAAATGACATCATTTTTTTTTTTTGAATTAAAAGAAAAGAAAAGAAAAAACTGTTATTTAAAAAAAGAAAAAAAAAGAAAACATTCAGGGGAACGATGACCCCCTTTCCTGAAATCAAAAACAAAGAAATATTGAGAGAGACCCAAATCCCTAACTCAAAGCAAGCCAGTCATGACTCTACCTCTATAGACCAATTCTAGGTGGATTGTAGACGAAGTAGGAGGGCAACGAGTGAAGCTGGCATGCGTGAATTAGGTGTCACATCTGGAAGACTGGAACCCATGGTGACTGAGGGCCTTAGCAAGCAGCCCATGGATGCCATCTCCAAGAAGATTGCTTCCATGGGATTCAACTGTGTTAGACTCATTTGGCCACTTTTCTTGGTCACAAATGACTCACTGGCTTCTCTCACTGTGAGACAGTCCTGTCAGAGTCTTGGGCTGTCTGAATCCATTGCCGAAATCCAAGCTAACAACCCTTCCATCATAGATCTTCCCCTCATAAAAGCTTACCAGGTAAAATACCTATTCCATTTTTTTTCTTTTCTAGATTTTATAAACTGAGCAGCCATTCTTATGTTTTGGGCTGTGTCGTTTTTTATATAAATAGATCCTAAGCAGAACATGGGAATTAATTACGTTAGGCTTCTTCATGGGTATGGTTTGATCTAAGTTGGGGAAATACCATGGAAAGACCAGGTCATTCTTTTCCCCAAATTCTCAAGTTAGGGATTTGGGTCTCTCTCAATATTTCTTTGTTTTTGATTTCAAGTAAGGGAACGACAAATGTTTTTTAATAATAGTTTTTTTCTTTTCTTTTAATTCTGAAATTTATGAAAAAAAAAAAAAAAAAAACCAAAACGATGTTGTTTTAACTCACTTAACGGCAATAAATAACTGAGATCTAATGAAATACCGAATTGATAATAATTAAAAGTTAGAGAACTGAAATGGCAAACTTGAAAGTTAGAGAATTGAAATAAAAAAAGGTTAAAATTAGGGGGTCAGTTTTAGATTTTTGCCTAAAAGTTTTATTCTAACCTAATTTAAGTGTATATATGTGTGAAACTCTCTCTTCAAATACTTGAACCTCGGTTTTTTCACCCTACACTTAGATTTGTTGCTACATGTAAGGGTAAGAAGATAAAATCAACTCTACTTTCTCTTTCTATATTTTCACATTCTTTGTTTTGTATATACATCTTTTTATCTTTCTATATTTTCTCATTCTTTGTTTTGTATATACATCTTTTTGCCGTTTATGGTGGTCTGTATATATAGAGGCTTATGGAGTTATGGCTGACAAAAGGGTAAATCTCATATCTTATGTTACAACTCCTACCAACGTCAACTCTTCCTCCTTTCCCATCACAACAACGAGGAAGTTCACCAATTGCACCATCAAGACACTTGAAGCAGTCACTGTTAGAAAGATCCCTCTTGTGCATTGGGTCAAACCATAGAGCTTCTTTGATTCTCCAAGCTCTAGCTCTCCAACTGCAGTCTGCATACAGTTTTGGAGTAACAGATGCTTCTTTGGCTAGGAGGCTCAACAGCTCCCTTGTCTTTGCATTTAATGTTGTTGCCTCACTAACATTTCTCAAGTTATTCATGTAGAACTTGTTTTGATTATCAATTTCGCCAAAGAAATCCTTGTTCAAGTACTTCACAAGACAATTGTCGTACCATATAATGGCACCTTTATTATATGGGCAAAGTCTGTGAATTTCATTGCTAGCCTCGTTGACACAAGTCATGCAGTCTGTGGTTGCAACATCACCACGACAAAAGGGAAAAGCAACTATTACAGCGAACCATCCAACTTGCCGTGATTGCATCTGTTCAATGTAAAAAAGTTGAATGTTTGGTGTTGCGGCACAGTAATTTCTTAGGCGATTTTGCATTTATAATTTTATATATAATCATCACTTTGTCTTGTTTGGTCACATGTTCTAGAAAAAGATAATAAATTTGTTTTTTCTAATCCAGTTTCTTGGTTTTCGTCTACCAGTTATGGTTTGACCATAATTTAAAAAAGAAAAAGAAATGGAAAAGGTAAAGGTTTGTGTGTTTGACCATTAAAAAAAAAGGATTTGTTTTTTCTGAATCTCTCTCCCTCTCTCTCTAAAATTCTTTCTTTCTACCACACTAAAAATCCAATGACACACCAGTTGTTTCTCAAAAAATTTATTTATTTTTTATATAAAAAGAGGAGGAATCATATGTATTGTCTCATCCATCGCTACCTTGGATTCGGGTAGCTTGATCAAAAAAAGAAAATAAGAAACATAAACAGATATGACACTACTAGCAAAAAGAGATACGTAATTGTGTGAGAGTTAGTTTAAATAAAAACTTTTCTTGTTAATTATTACACAAGAGATGTATTAGAAGAGAAGTAGGATAATATATATATATATATATATATGTATGTATATATACACAATTAATATAGAGCAGTTAGCAACCTTCTCTCTCTCTTTTTTTTTTTTTTTTTTTTTCATTATTATAATTGTTATTGTAATTTGTTATTTTATTTTATTATTTGCCACAAAAGAAATTGGCAACCAGAAAATGTAGTACTACATTATTGTTTTAAAATGGGTAAGAATTCTTTTTAGTGCTCTTGTGTATTGGATAGGAAACGAGGTTGACACGTGATCATTTTATGACATATGTTATGCCCCGTATTATTTCCAATAAATAAAAGTATTAGAGATAAGTTAAATTATTTAAAATTTCTATATAGTTATGGTTTAAGTTTTTAACAATATTACAAATACAATAAATTTCACAATTATTAAAGTAATAAATTGTGATTAATGTATACATCATTTTCATGTAAGACCACTATTAACATCACTTTTCTTTTATTCCAATGCCACCTCAATAATTGTAAAATTTGTTTAAAATTTATTGTGGTATTAGACTTTCTGTTAAGTTGTTTGAAGTCATCCATCCTACTTGTCCATTCAAGGATGCAAAATTTGTCATTTATCCATAACAATCATAAAAAGAAAATTTATTTAACAACATATGAGGATGGTTGAAAGTTGAAACATCCAACAAATACAAAGCAGGTTTTATTTCTGCATTCTTCCATAATGGAGAATCATCATAAGGGTGTTCCTACAAACACTTTATTTTATGTTACGACATATGGGTAGTTCTAAACCCTAGAACATACATAATCTAAGAATTGACAAATGGGTAAATCTCATATCTTATGTTACAACTCCCACCAACAACTCTTCCTCCTTCTTTCCCATCACAACATTGGGGAAGTTCACCAATTACACCATCAAGACACTTGAAGCAGTCACTGTTAGAAAGATCCCTAGTGCACTGGGCCAAACCATAAAGCTTCTTTGATTCTCCAAGCTCTAGCTCTCCAACTGCATACAGTTTTGGTGTAACAGATGCTTCTTTGGCTAGGAGGCTCAACAACTTTCTTGTTTTTTCGTTAAATGTTGTCGGCTCACTAACATTTCTCAAGTTGTACATGTAGAACTTGTTTTGATTATCAATTTGGCCAAAGAAATCCTTGTTCAAGTACTTCACAAGACAATTGTCGTACCATATAATGGCACCTTTATTGTATGGGCAAAGTTTGTGAATTTCATTGCTAGCCTCATTGACACAGGTCTTGCAGTCTGTGGTTGCAACATCACCACGACAAAGAGCAAGTCCATTAGTTTGGTATGGATACGAACCCACTGAACCAAGACCAAAGCCCTGGAGAGGGGTTTGATAGTAAAGGTTACCCAAGAGCTTTTTTAAGTTTGATCCATATGGGTCATTGGTGGTGAAGTTCTCTGAGCTTGAACAGAAATGGAAGAGAGGGCTAGCTCCAAAAATGGTTTGGAGAAAGAGAGCAAAGGTTAAAAAGTAGATGGAGAAGGTGAAGTGTGAGGAAGACATTGTCAACAGGATATGAGAGGATGATTGATGGGTTTAAACTTTGGTCCATGCAGCTGTTATTTATAGTAAATCTCGTGCTTACCATTTCTTCTTACTACCGTTCAAGTTGACAAGAAATTGTCAAAATTTGCTGCGTTAATTGTAAAAGTCAAAAATGGGGAAGCTCAAAATGCACTAAAAATAAACTAATTATCCAGAACGTTGAAGGTGCACTTCGTCAACCCCAATAATATATTGGATTGCTACGAAACTTAGAAGGTGAAATAATCACCTAAATATTAAAAAGGATAGTTCTAAAACATTATCACAAAAGCTGTTGTAATTATTAGATTGAAAAAGGCGTAATTAAGAAAATCACAACTGAGGATATCATGTATGGTAATAATAGTCACAAATAAAAACAAACTACTTGTCCAAAAGTTAACTTCATTTTAAACTTTGTTGAGGGGAAAATTTTGATATTCTCAAATAGAATATGATAATAAAATTGGATAAAATTTAAGTTTTGGGGCTTTTTGTGATAGTTTATATCATAACCTAATTTAGATAATGAGATATGAAACATTTGTGATTAACATAATAATAAAGCAAAAAATATTTGAGAAAACCTAATAACTTATTAGTGGTGTTTGAAAATAAATAGGTGGCACCCAAGTAAAATTAGGTGTAAAAAAAAAGTACCCTAACAAACTTCAATCAAAATCTAGTGTAAAATTATATATTTATTTATTTTGCAACGGGTATACACTTTTCATGCATAAAAATTGGTCATTTTCACCGGATAAATCATAGATGGAATTATAAAATGGGTTCTGTTAATGTATGCTCTTAGAATATACATTAATCATCAATTTTAGAAAATTTATTATGAAAAATTAAAAAAGTTGTCAAAAAATTAGTTAATTTTTAATTTTCACATAAAAAGTATCTTAAAATGGTTTATTAATATATGTCGTAAAGGCATACGTGAGTAAAACCCTTATAAAATTTATATTTTCTTAAATTTTCAAGTATAAAAATAAAGATTTTAGATTAAATATGAGACAAAAATCAACGTCTAAGACAAAGTATATTTACCTTTTAATTACGTTATTTAATGCTTAACACACAATTAGGCTTGACAACTTCTTTTGCATAAATTGTATCTATTATTACCATACATGATATCTTCACACTACAACAAAATGTATTTTTAGCGACGAAAATTTTCGTAAGTAAAAGTCCTATATTTCGTTGCCTAGTACCTTTAGTGATGAATTCTTCTTTTTAGTGACGAAATTTGTTTCGTTGCTATAGCCCCATCGCTAAGAGTATTAGCGACGAAAACTTTCAACAAATTTCGTTGCTAAAGATCCGAGTTGTTTTAAAATAAAAATACTTTTAGCGACGAAATTATTTAGTCGCTAAATGTTTTCCTGGTAAAAAATACTATTCAGCGATGAACTATTTCGTCACTACATGTACCTTATTTTATTAGATAATATTTAGTGACGAAATATTTTCGTCGCTAAAACTATAGTCTGAAAAATTCAGCTATATTTAGCGACAAAAATTTTCGTCGTTGAAAGTGTTTTTTTATAAATTTAGTTACATTTAGTGACGAAAAATTTCGTCACTAAATGTAGCTAAATGTGATGGAAAATTCGTCACTAAAGCTACTTATCTGTTTTCATTCTTTTCCTGTATGTAACCTGTCATTACATTATTAACTCCTCACACTTGAATAACACATTAATGTCAACTACACATTTATAAGAAAATGATCCATACATTCCAAATGTAAAAATAAAACAAGTATTCTATTCAATCCATCCATACAAATTGTTTCCAACACATACAATAATACAAGATGTTTTATAACATACAATAACATAAAATACTAAGGGCTAAAAGAAGATGTCCTCAAACGTCTTCAAGTAATACCAAAAGAAAATGTCCTAAAAGACACCAATAAGAAATTTGTACAAATGTAAAAACAATACTACATTAAAATTGTAAAGTAAAAACATTAACTATGTTATAAGAAACATCTCTATTGAATATTTGTGTGTGTATATATATATATATATATATGTTCATCCAAGACACAAATTGCAAACCCAATTTGGTTGTCAACCTCACATTGCATAATTCAATTACAAATATTTGCTAGAACTAAATCATTTACGACATAATTCAGTCAAAGACACATGCTCATATTACTTGCACAAATTTATATTTAACACCACAATCACAACCACATATGCCAAAAACATTTCAAAATGTAAGGAAACCCTTTTTCTAAAATTAACCCAATCTCCCATATAAATCAAAACCCAATTTCTCAAGAAACCCAACTCATATGGTTGCCAAACAACAAAATCTGTTTCGTAACTCATATAGGCAATTTGTCAAACACTTGGTAAGCAAAAGACACATGCTCATATTACTTGCACAAATTTATATTTAACACCATAATCACAACCACATATGCCAAAGACATTTCAAAATGTAAGGAATCCCTTTTTCTAAAACTAACCCAATCTCCTATACAATCAAAAACCCAAATGATTTCTTAAGAAACCCAACTCGCATAGTTGCCAAACAACAAAATCCATTTCACTCCATTAAATTAAAAACCTCCAATAAGATTTTAAATGTACCAACAAATATAACAAACTACTTCTAAAACAAAACCCACAACATAAAGAGCAATCCTAACAATATAGGATAAAAACCTAAAGATATTAGAAGGTGGGTCATGGAGATGTTACCTTAGATTCATGTTAGGAGAACTCAAACCATGGGTAAGAGTTTGATGACTGAAAATCTAGTAGAAGCTAACCAAGAGACCAAGAGGGAGGAGAGATTTGGTAGAGAGAGAGAGATAAAGGGATGTGTGTGTTTATGTTTGTATTTGAGTATGTGTTTGTGTTAGGGAGTGAGTGATAATGAGAGTGGGAGGGCTGAAAAATTTTTAAGTGAATGGGTGGGAGAAATAAAATTTTATGTGGGAAATGAAATTTTTTTTGGCTGAAATTTAACCCATTTAAGTTGTACTCTTTAGTGATGAAATTTATTTCATTGATGTTTCTAACTTTTTTGTTACGAATTATGATTTCGACACTAAAGCTGCCGGTTTATATGCATTGGACTTTTGGCGACGATTTAGTTTCGTCACTATTGGTTACCTTCGGCGACGAAATGAGTTTTGTCACTAATATTGTTCAAAGCAACATCTATAGCAATGAAATATTTCGCCACTAAAAATCTCAACTTTTAGTGATAAAATATTTCATCCCTATAGTTTAATTAAGTTTGCACCTAGTTTTTCCCCATTGGCGCCCTTGTTTCAAATCAACAATAGCGACGAAAATTACTTGTTGTCGCTCAATGTTATTATTTTTTTCATTATTAGCGACGAAATCCATATTTCGTCGCTAAATCTGTAATTTTAGTGACGAAAAAATATTTCCTTACTAAGTTTCGTCGCTAAAAATACATTTTGTTGTAGTGTTTTTTGAAAATTTAAGTGAAACTCGATATTGCTAATGTTGAGTTCTATTTAAGAGTACACATTGAACTTAACTTTGAGGATATTAAGTTTTACGCAGAACCCGATTTTGTTAAAATTGAATTTCAAAACATGGGTATCTTACTACATAGTTTGAAAAGATCTACATTTTGTTACGTACTTTAAAAATAAAGGGTATTTATCAATTCCCCCCTACTAGCCTATGATAAAAATAGGCTAAACCCTTCTTGAAAATTTTATTTATTTTATAACAAATAAATTTATATAAATATTTAAAGTTTGGCCCCCAAGAATGGTCGACTAGCCTATGAGGTGTGGCTCTCCTATAAAAAGTAAATTCATTTGTAGCCTATGAAATTTATTTTTTTATTTTTACATTTTTAGTGTTTTTTTAATTATTATAATTAAAAGTTCGTTTAGACCCCTTAAAACAGATTGTTTAACCTATTATATTAACCAAGTGATTACTTAGATTAATTTTCAAATCTAAGTTAAACACAAATAAATCATATCATGCAAAGATGCAGAAAAGTAAACAATACACGATATAATGACCTAGGAAAACCAATGAAACGAACTGTTTCAAGGTAAAAACCTAGAGAGGATTTGACCTAACTATTCTCAAGGTAAAGTAAATCCACTATAAGATAATCGAAGTTTTTACAAACAAATTTAACCCTAAATCTATTGTTACCTCATGTAGTAACTTACTGACACGTCCACGTGCAAGCTCCAAATTCACGAACTTCTTATCTTCTTGGATTTACACCAACACAAGCCGCATTGTTTGTTACTTTGAGATCCTACTCAAAGGTTTCAGATCACCATCTGTAATGATCTTGTAGTAGCAACTTCTACAATACCGGATCTTGAGATTCTTTAAGGAATATTGATGGTAGAATACTTTGATAGGCCAAAAACGAATTGACCTCTTGTGATGAATTAATTGATTAATTAGCCAAATTTATTAATTAATCAAATTAACATGCAAACGCGTGGTAGCACAAACAAATCACCAATAAACTAAAGTATGCAGCAGAAATTAAATTGACACGGTGATTTGTTTACGAATGGGGAAAACCAACACAGTAAAAACCCCACCGGGTGATTTTAAGGTCACCACTCTCGAGAATCTACTATTATCACAACAAATGGTTAGAAGTAAAGGAATCCCAGTACCTTATACCAACTTATTGTTGAACCCTTACCCCAATACCCAATTGGACTTATTTTGTAGTGACAATCTATCCTTGTAATACACGGCTCCCAGTACGTGACTAACCAATTGTGCGAATCCCAGTATGCAACTTCAATCACCAACTAGAGAAGGTTGTTGGCTGCAAAATTCTTCAGTTCATCACACGATGAAAATCAAGAAGATCCTTGGTTACAAAACCCTACGGTGCGCAAATACGCAACTTCTTCACAAGAAAGATGAACTAGGGCAAATTCTATCTCTGGTCACAATTTGCTTGAACAAACTTTGCTCAACACTTGTGCAGCTTGTGTCACCTTTGACGGCCCTTAAAATAATCCTTTTATATGTTTGGGGTTGTGAGAAAAGAAAGCCCAAATATACAATCACGGATTGGAGTCAAAATAGAACTAAAACTTTGTTTTTCATAAACCTCGACAGATGCCTATCTGTCGAGCTGCTGTCGAGCCATGGGCTGGAACAGCTCTTCAAGGCTTGATAGATGGCTAGTTGTTGAGCTTTAATGACAGACACTTTTCAGACTAGAATCTTGGATAGACTTGCATGACTTTAACACTTGAACTTGAAACAAGGTTTCTTGAAGTATTAAACACATCCTAGATCTACCCAATTACAAGTAAAGTGCGTTTTGTCAAAAGATTAGCCAATTACATAAAATAGTGACATATGTTCGTAACAAGTGAATCACATATGTCCTAATAGACTTTAGAGAGTTTTGGGTACAAAAACCCTAGATCTACAATTGAAGGCACACGATGCACTCTTTTCTCTCTAAAAAACCTTTTTAGGGTTAGCTTATAATGTCTTTTAAATACTAGAAAAAAAGGATCGTGATTATTAGGCTTCAAACGGACAAGTTATGGGCTTTTCACGTTTGTTAATTTTTTGCTAATATGTGACTTCCGACAAATCGAGAGAATTCGAATAGCAATCGAGAGGAATCGAATAGCAATCGAGAGGACCAGATTGCAACTCACTTTTTTTCATCCTAAACTTGAGTTTTTTGTCTTGGACTTAAAAGTACAACATTCTAACTCAACAATACTTACTTTTTGTCATGGTTTGCCAACACTACAAACTCAAAACCTAACAATTATTATTATTCATTTTTTAATCAAATGTTTTTTCCGTCAAATTATTTATGGGGATATTTAAAGATCTGAAGTACACATATAATTTTATATTCATTATTATTTCTTCTGAATTATGCCTGTAGGGATAAGGGCCCAAATTATATATTGGGCCTTGGGCCTTGGCCGAGAATGTGGGGTGATTTGAGGACGAATAAATAGTAGTGGGTGAGTTTAGCTCAGAGTCCCATGAGTAGGTTACAAATGGGAAGGTAGGCCGAGGAGGAATATCTCCTCGGATAAGCCAAGCACAGGTCAAATGTATATCATAATGTTCAAGGTGACCTTCCAGGAAGTTTCAGTGATAGGGACATTCATCATGAATGTACAAGAGGGATGGGAGCTCAGAAATATCTAAGGGAAAGCTGCTGCCACCGCATTGAATGCTCTGCAGTTAACTCCCTGGCCGCATTAATGAGGAAGTGATCTCTGAACAGTGTTTTTTCAGCCTTACAGCTACTCCCAAAGATTTCAGGAGGGGGTGGATGGGATAAGGATCAACTCGAGCAATCTACTGTCCACGTGTAGGGGAAGGATGAGAAGGGAAGATGATATAAATTAGAGAGAGAACCCTGAGAGAAAAGGGGTAGAAAAATTGAGAGAGAAAGTATTGTAGCAATCAAAATTGTACTTGTAACTTGTTCAATTAAGTTATATAAGAACTGACCTTCTCAGATTATGCCGAGGGCAAATTTACTTAGACAAATTCTTCTTGGTTTTGTTTGATTTCTCTTAAATCCATTCTAATCGTTATCCAATTCAATGGAGCCTAGTTCTTTGACCTACTCTCTACAAATTTCTTATACTAGGCCCACTAGGCCAATATCCATTTACACTTTGGGCTTGGGCTCCAAATTGTGTTCGTACAATTGGCACCATCTGTGGGAAGAACTTAGGTGATAGTGAGTGTAACGGTTGATGATGGTGGGATCAAGTCCACACCAGGTAGAGTCTACGGCAGAACGCTATGGCCATGCAACTAGAGATTGACCAGTTAAAGAAGAAGTTGCGCCATGCACGGCGAAAGCGGACTCCTTCCAATTCTGATGTCTCCTTTGATGATGAAGGGGATGTTAGCTACAGATGTAGGTCAAGAACCCCACCCAGTGAGTCTTTCTCCTATGATGAGGAGCACCACCACGAACGTAGGTATAAAAGCCCGCCTTATAAAGGCCTGGGAAGCGATGCTATAAGTAGGGCGTTGAATCAAATTTCCAGGTCGCATTTTACGTGTAATATTGAAGGGGCAAGACTTCCTCAGCGATTTAACCAGCCAACGTCCACCATTTACAACGATCGAATGGACCCTGTGGAGCATGTAAGTCACTTCAACTAGAGAATGACTGTTCACTCCAAAAACGAGGTTTTGATGTGCAAGGTGTTCCCATCCAGTCTGGGGCTTATGGCGATGAGATGGTTCGATGGTGTGGGTCCGACTCCATAAGTTCTTTTATGGAGCTCACTCAAGCATTTGGCTCTCGCTTCATTACTTGCAGTAAGGTTCCTCGATCCTTGGATTTCATACTGTCCTTAACCATGTGAGAGGGGGAGACCTTGAAGACGTACTTAGACAGATGTTGGGAGATGTTCAATGAGAAAGATGGTGACTTTGACGATGTAGCCATTAGGACTTTCAAGGTTGGTCTACCTACAGAGCACGGTTTAAGGAAGTCCTTAACCGAGAAGCCTGCCACCAGTGTACGTCAACTCATAAATCGAATTGATAAGTATAAAACGGTCGAGGAAGACTAGCAACAGGGGAAGGGGAAGGCTAAGGTTATCCCTCAAGAGAGGAGAGATTTTAGGTCAGATCGATAGAACAATAATTGACCTCGGAGGAATTTTGCTGGGCAAGCAGGATCTGCCAATGCCCAGGCAGTTAATGCAGTATTCCGAGAACCAGTGCACCAAGTTTTGGAAAAGATCAAGAATGAACCATTTTTTAAATGGCCAAATAAGATGGGAGGAGACCCTATAATTAGAGCCTTCATTGCCAATACCACTAGGACTGAGAACACACCATAGAGGACTGTAGGACCTTGTGGGATCATCTAGACCAGTTGGTCCGAGAAGGAAGGTTGAAACAGTTTTTGCATCATTCTAGTGGCCAGGGGGGCTAGATGAGTTCGGAATCCTAGAGAAATGATTCTTCAAGACCTCCTTTGGGTAAGATAAATGTCATTTTTGCTGCTCTAAGGAGGACTGGTTCTTGTCCTTTCAGGGTGTTCTTTGTGGCCCGGCTGTTCGCCGAGGACCCTAATTCTGAGTCGAAGAAGGCTAGAGTGAGTATCCAATCGGCATTAAGTTTTTCAAACGAGGATAAAATTGGAACAATATAGCTACACGATGATGTTTTGGTGGTCATGCTCAGGATTGGGGAGTACGACGTGAAAAGGGTAATGGTGGACCAGGGCAATGGCGCTGAGATTATGTACCCTGATTTGTACAGGGGGCTGAATTTGAAGCCCGAAGATTTAACAGCCTATGATTCTTCTTTGGTGAGTTTTGATGGGAAGGTTGTCATTCCGAGGGGTCAAATTAGACTACCCGTGCAGGCTGGTTCAGAACTAGTGGAGGTAGACTTCATTGTAGTGGATGCTTATTCTCCTTAAACGGTCATCGTGGCCAGACCCTAGCTTCATGTTTTAGGGGCCGCTTCTTCTACTCTACACCAGAAGGTGAAATATCCATCAAGGGGCCAGATTGAAGAGCTTGTTGGGAGTCAGTCCACGGCTAGGCAGTGCCTGATGGCTGCCATCTTACATCAGCTCGAAGCTGAATCCTCGGCCTTTGCAAAAAGAAGCTCATAGTAATCAAAAACTCCGGTGTCACCTATCAATGGGCTAGCTGAGGAGGCGAAGTGCGAGGATTTGGAGAAAATTATTGTAGATGATGATCTGGAAAAGTTTTTTCAAGTTGGAGCTCAGCTGCCTCCTCAGGAGAATGAAGAGCTGATAGAGTTTCTCAAGAGAAACATTGATGTGTTTGCATGGAATGCTTATGAGGCTTTGGGGGTGGATCCGAGTTTCATCTGCTATCATTTAAATGTAAATCCATCTATCACCCCCAAAAAGCAACCACCTCGACGCTCATCCAAGGATCATTTTGAGGCTGTTAAAGACGAGGGTATGCAGCTTAAGCAGGCTAGGGCCATTAAGGAGGTGTTCTACCCTGAGTGGCTAGCCAATACTGTGGTGGTAAAGAAGAAGAATGGGAAGTGGCGAGTGTGTGTGGTCTTCACAGATCTAAATAAGGCTTGTCCAAAAGACCCATTCCTTATGTCTCGGATAGACCAACTAGTGGATGCAATCATAGGCCATCCCTAGATGAGCTTCTTAGATGCTTTCCAAGGATACCACCAAATACCATTGGCCTTGGGTGATTAGGAGAAGACAGCTTTTATCACTCCTACTAGAAACTAACATTATAAAGTGATGTCTTTTGGTTTGAAAAACGCAGGGTCTACTTATCAGAGAATGATGACTTGGATGTTTGAGCCACAATTGGGCAAGAGTATTAAGGTCTACATAGATGATATGGTGGTGAAGAGTAAGTTGGTGTCCGAGCATGTGGGAGACCTCGGAAGCATCTTTGAAATTCTGAGGAAACACAAGTTGCGTCTTAATGCTTCCAAATGCTCTTTTGGCATGGGATCAGACAAGTTTCTGGGCTATATGGTAACTCAATGTGGAATTGAGGTTAATCCTGATCAAATTAAAGCAATTAATAATCTACAACCACCTCAGAATCCCAAGGAAGTCTAGAAACTGACAGGAATGACTGCTGCCTTGAACCAGTTCATTTCTCGATTAGCAGATAGATGTAAACCCTTCTTTTTGTTTATGAATAAATGGAAATGATTTGAATGGACCGAGGAGTGTACTTTGGCTTTTCAACATAAGGAATACCTCTCTCGGCCACCTATCATGTCCAGTCCTAAAGTGGACGAGGTCTTGTTTTCTTACATTGCCGTGGACCCTCATGTTGTAAGCTTGGTGTTGGTGTGAGCTGATAGTGGGGTACAAAGGCTAGTTAATTATGTGAGCAAATTACTACATAAGGCCAAGGTCCGTTATCTGCCACTGGAGAAAGCCATTTTGGTGGTAGTACACGCTACACGTAAGCTCCCCCACTATTTCCAATCATACACAGTTGTTATCTTAACCCAGCTTCTACTAAGATCTTTACTTCGGAGCGCTGACTACATGGGGAGGATTGCCAAGTGGGGTACAATCTTAGGGGCTTTTGACATCAAATACATGCCTTATACCTCTGTTAAGGGTCAGGTCCTCGCAGATTTGATGGCCGAGTTCGCTAAATCCCCGTTTCGGAAAGAGGTAGAAACATAATACATTGATGGAAAATCAGTTGGCATAATCACCTTGCAAGAACCTTTATTCTGGAAGGTATATGTTGATGGCGCAGTGAATCAAAGGGGATCCGGAGTAGGGCTAGTTCTGGTCTCTCCTGAGAAAATCACCATTGAGAAATCATTAAGGTTGGGCTTGTCAACCACAAACAATGAGGTTGAATATGAGGCTCTACTGGTGGGAATGGCCATGGTTCAAAGAATGGGCGGAAAGGCAGTGGAGATATTTTCGGACTCAAGGTTGGTCGTAGGCTAAGTGAAGGGAGAGTTAGAAGCAAGAGATGTGAGAATGCAAGGGTACTTGAGTCAAGTTAAGCATTTGCCATCAGGGTTTGAATCTTTCAACCTATTGCATATCCCTAGAAGTGGAAACACACATGCTGATTCCCTAGCCAGACTTGCAACCTCCTCGGTGCAGAGCTTACCTCGAGTCATCCTTGTAGAAGACTTATGCAAACCCACAAAAGTGAAAAAAGAGGTGGTCCATGTTAATCAGGTTAGAGTAGGGCCTAGCTGGATGGACCCTATGGTACTATTCTTGAAGAAGGATATCCTACCAGAGGAGAAATTAGAAGCTGACAAGGTACGGAGAAAGGCTCCTCGATTTTGGTTATCTGAGAACCAAAAATTGTACAAACGCTCATTTTTTGGGCCATACCTACTATGCATACATCTTGAAGTATCAAAACTACTCCTTGAGGAGTTATATGAAGGGATTTGTGGAAGCCACACTAGAGACAGATTTTTATCTCACCGAGCAATCACTCAAGGCTACTGGTGGCCAAACATATAGAAAGAAGTACAAGAGTATGTAAAGAAGTGTGATCAATGCCAAAGATTTGCACTAAACATACACCAACCAAGGAGAGTCCTTAATCCCCTATCCAGCCCTTGATCATTTGCTCAATAGGGCTTGGACATTGTTGGTCATTTCCCCAAGGCAGCAGGGAATAAGAGGTACTTGCTAGTTGGCACAGACTACTTCACTAAGTGGGTTAAGGCTGAACCCTTGGAGAATATCAGGAACGTAGATGCTAAGAAATTCGTTTGGAAAAACATAGTCACCCTGTTTGGGGTCCCTCGTACCCTCATCTCAGGTAACGGCCTTCAGTTCAATAACAAATCCTTTAGGAGATACTGTTGTGACCTAGGAATTACAAATAGATATTCAACCTCATCCTATCCCCAAGGAAATGGACAAGCTGAGACTGTTAACAAGGTCATAGTGAATGGACTCAAGAAGAGGTTGGATGATGCGAAGGAAGATGGGTGGAAGAGTTGTCCCACGTCCTTTGGACGTATCGAACCACACCTCGCAAGTCAACAGGGGAGACCCCCTTTTCAATGACTTATGAAGCCGAAGTTGTTATTCCTTTGGAGACCGGCTTCCTAACGCTGAGAACAAGTTCTTTTAGTTCGAGTGATTATAACAGATTGCTAGAATAGAGCTTAAACTTGATTGAAGAAAGAAGAGAAAATGCCATGGTCCAATTGGCATATTATCAACACAAGCTTAAGTAAAGGTATGATGCCAATGTGAAGTTGAGACCATTAGCACCTAGTGACTTGGTGTTAAGAAAAGTTCTGGGTACTACAAAAAATCCAACATGGGGAAAGTTGGGGCCCAATTGGGTGGGGCCATATCACATCACCTCGGTAGCTAGCATAGGAGCATATTTCCTTGAAGACCTAGATGAAAATATAATACCACGCCCTTGGAATGTTAACAACCTAAAGAGGTATTATTATTAATAAAAGTTTCCTTTGTCATATTCTTGTTTATTATGTAATGTATTGCACTTCCCATTATTACATTTCTAAGTGTTAAACAAAATCTTAGTCATGTTTGACTCTTCGGACCACATGTTTTGGGTAAATTAACACTCAATGACATCTTTTTAAGTATTAAACAAAACCTTAGTCATGCCTGGCTCTCCAGATCACATGCTTTGGGTAAATTAATATTTAATGACATATTTCTAAGTGTCAAACAGAACCTTAGTCATGCCTGGATCCTCAGACCACATGCTTTAGGTAAATTAACACTTTATGACATCTTTCTAAGTATTAAACAAAACCTCAGTCATGCCTGGCTCCCCATACCACATGCTTTGGGTAAATTAATGCTTAATGACATTTTTCTAAGTGTTAAACAAAGCCTTAGTTATGCTTGGATCCTTGGACCACATGTTTTGGGTAAATTAACATTCTATGACATCTTTCTAAGTACTAAACAAAACCTCAGTCATGCCTGGCTCCCCAGATTGCATGTTTTGGGTAAATTATTGCTTAATGGCATCTTTCTAAGTGTTAAACAGAACTTTAGTCATGCCTGGCTCCTCGAACCACATACTTTGGATAAATTAACACTCTATGACATCCACTTATTTTCCTAAATGTCGAACAGACCTAGGTTATACCCAACCCCTCGGATCACTGGCTTTGAGTAAGTTAAGGTTCTTTAGTTTTTATCTAAGTGCTGAGTAGGATGAGAGTTACCTGCCTTGTTTCTTTCTTTCAGGTATATTATTCCTCTCTATAAGATTCTGCCTTCCATACAGAAGGTTCAATTTTCAATACAAGTATATGATAATTCTCTTTATTGTTGGTACTTGTTCAATTTATCTAAATTATCAGTAATGTGTTACTGTTAACTTTTATTAAAAGAATGGCAGTAGTTCATTGTTGTCTGCAACATTGTTAAAGTCAAGACATGTAGAGTAAAAAGAAAAGTCTTTTCATTGAATAAAAGAGGAAGTACATTGTGTTCAATGGCAAAATGCCACTACAAAAATAAAATATACAAAGAAAACTACAAAAGAAAATCCTAATTACTAAGTCTGGGCCTTTGGAGGAGGAGGGTTTTCTTTTTGGCTTGGCTGCGAGGCAAAGATGTCTTTGGCCTTAGGATCAATCTCTTTGCTCTTGGCCTCAGTCTCCTTTGCCTTATTTGCAGCTTCCTTGGCCTTAGCAGCGTCCTCGGCCTCCGAAGGGGGCTTGGTCTCCTTACCCTTGCCTTTGTCTTTGGCCACCTCAGCCCCTTGGTTTTGATCACTAGCTTGGCTGGATCCTTTCGAAACCTCAGGGAGGTAGAGAGCAGCCTGAGCGGTTAAAGGCTGCTCTGAAGACTTTGGAGCAAGGGTAGAGGGAGATGGGATGGCAATTGGGGCTTCACGGATATTTGGATGGTAAAATACACTCCTAAACTGCCTCTACTCCGAGTTCGCAGGGACTCCTGCAAGGTTAAGGGCTTCCTCCCATGTTACCTTGCAGTAATCCCTGCATACCTCAACCAGCTCCTCGGCTAGCCTAATCTCAGTTTCCTCTATGCCGAGGAGGTAGGATGCTTGCTTTGATGGCTCTGCCTGGGCTACTTCCTTGGCCTTTTGTAAGTTTGACTTCAGCTCCAGGACCAGCTGCCTTTGGGTGGCCAACTCTATCTCAGTCTGATAGAGCAACTTGCGTTGGTCTTCAGCTTGGACTTGGGCATTCTTTAGTCCGGCCTCAGCACTCCTTCTTTCCCTTTCCTCAGTAATCAGTTTGGAGGCCAGCTTATTGCATTCCTACTTCGTGGCCCCTAAGGACCTTTCAGCCTCGACACGGAGGTGAGCCTCATTCCTAGCGTCATTTCGGGCCTCCTTGACCCATTCCTCAGCCACAAAGACCTCTTGGGTGATTTGCACAAAGATGATAGAACAACCCCATGTAAAAAAAAAAGAAAAAAAGAAAAAAGAGAAGGCATATTAATACTTAGTTAAAAGATGTGGTTATGAACTTACTATGGCAAGGTCCCTTTTTAAGGACAGGAAAAGGTCCGGCTGCCTTATGCGTCTCAGGGTATCCATGTCCTTGGGTAAGAGAAAGGGCTGCTCTAAGGCCTCAGCAATGTGGGCGGAATGCCCTCGCTGGAACTCCCTGATGGAAGCGTTCCAGGGGATGGCAGCACCATCCACCTTCAACAGAGGCGACCACGTGCGTTGCTGGATATGCACCTCGGCTCCATTGTGCTCCTCCCTGCTATTCGTGGAGCTGGCCTTTTTGTCCCTGGGGTCCTTAGCAATTTTCTACTATTTAGCCCCCTTCTAAGGGACCACCTCCCCTTCCTCCAACTCTTGTTCTTTTCTCTTCTTCTTGAGGTTCGGAATAGGGAGCAGGCTGAGGTCAGTTGTGGGAGGAGGGGGAGGAGGGGGGAGACTGGGAGGAATTTGGGACTTGGGAATGTCCTTTGATGTAAACCCCTTGTTCCTCCCGGCCATGAGACCCCTCAGGCCTTTCCTCGGGTTTAAGGCCATTTCTTCCTCTTCCTCGAAGCTGGTATCAACCTGGGCGATTACAAGTCTGGGAGAGTGGGCCGTCGAGGATCTGTCAAGTTCACCCTCAAGATCCAAGACCTTCATAGGCCTTTCTGGTGCCTCTTCTTCTTCTTCGAATCCGAATTGGTCAATCTCGACTTTAAGGGATAGATGCGAGGAGGCTATTTCCTCCCTCGGGGCAGCTACTTCTTGGGGAGAGCCTTGAAGTGGTAGTTCAACTGGTGGAAGGTCTATATGAGCCAAAAAAACAAGGCACAGAAACGTCTATGTGGGCTAGTCTGGGGTCACTGGCTCTTATTGCTTAGCTTGCGTCCTGGAATGTTCTTGACAGAGGCTCGTAGTCGAGTATCAAGTGAACGACTCGCAGCTGCCTATCTTCACTTATAAATATCTCCAACCTCAGCAGCTTGTTGAGACTTGGAACGTTGACTAGGTTGAGTCTTAGAGCAACGTGCCTTTTATCTATCAAAACATCCTGGGAGGAAATCATGGTTAGATCAATGAAAATTATCATCAGAGGAAGGTGAAGTGTTAAAGGTAAAAGGAAGTAAATCCCTTGCCGAGGGACCTAATCCTAGGGTACCCCACCTGGCTCTTCCTCCCGAGTTAGGCAGTGAAGACCATCGTGCCACTCCCTAGAGACGATCAGGTAATCATCTTTCATACCCTTGTTGGACTTAGGAAGACATGATACCATTCTAACAATGTCAGATCGGGACTTGAGATAAAATCCCGCGTTGGAAAAGGAATGGCACTCATACAAGTGAACGACGTTGTGCCATGTGAGCCTTAAGTTCATTTGCTCGTTTAGAGCATCTACACTCCCTAAAACTCTAAACAGGTTGGGAGCGCACTGGTGGGGACACAGTCTGTGGTTAATTAGGTAATCTCTGGTTACCCTACCCATGGGAAGTGTCATTCCTCCCTCTATGAAGGCGATCATAGGAATGACAACTTCACCTTCTCTTCTATCTATAAGAATTTGGTCTGGGGCACAATATTGCAGGGCTACTCCCTGCAAGATGTGGTACCTAGCCCTAAAACCCTCTATACTGGCCGAAGAGTCTATGAGGTGCTTGCACCTATCCATCTAAGCAAGCTAAGAGGATGCGAAAGAATTTTTAAAAGAAGGAAGCAAAGAATAGAAAGCCGAGGAGAAAAAAGCTTAAAGAAGTAGAAACTTACAAGGACAAATGCGTATGTTGATCCCTAAACTTGTAAAAGATTCAAAGATTTCTTAAGAAAAGGGGTAGAGAGATTTAGGAACTTAGAAAGCCTTGAAGGTCTGAGTGTTTCAAAATTCAATAAGAAATGTCCACCGTAGGATCTGCGCTTTATAGTTGGATGCGGGGAACAAAGTGCCGCTTGGAGCAATTAATGACGCATCGCGGGTTCTGAAGCATCAGTAACAGTTATGGGGAGTGTAAAATGGTGCTTCCATGTGTGTAAATCAAAGGAATAAATAGTTTTAACTCTTAAAAAATCAAAACCCCACATTTTCTCCTCAGATGAGAGGGAAAAAACCGGAGTTTTGAGGGGCTATTGTAAGGATAAGGGCCCAAATTATATATTGGGCCTTGGGCCTTGGGCCTTGGGCCTTGGCCGAGAACGTGGGGTGATCTGAGGACGAATAAATAGTAGTGGGTGGTTTAGCTCAGAGTCCCATGAGTAGGTTACAAATGGGAAGGTAGGTCAATGAGGAATATCTACTCAGATAAGCCAAGCACAGGTCAAATGTATATCATAATGTTCAAGGTGACCTTCTAGGAAGTTTCAATGATAGAAATGTTCATCATGAACGTATAAGAGGGATGAGAGCTCAGAAATATCTAAGGGAAAGCTGTTGCCACCGCATTGAATGCTCTGCAGCTAACTCCCTGGCCGCATTAATGAGGAAGTGATATATAAAGTTGTGATTTACAACTATGTTTTATGTTGGCTTTATTTCATGACAAAAAGTGTTGTAATTGCTCTAATTTTGTTCCTTGTATTTTGTGGGATTTTATTGTATTGAGTTTAGTATTAAGTTGGTGAAGACTCAAGCTTAAATGAAGAATCAGTGGATTTCGCAAGAAGCTCGCGAGAAGCTAAGCCGCGAAAGAGCATGTGAGGAGCACATGATTGGAAGCTAAAGAGTCGTGCCAGGCTGTCGTTTTTGCGAGTGTCTCGTGGGTAAGGCCTTCCCGCGAGACAGTCGCGAAACATTCTGCCTGGAGGATTTTTATGTGTGAATTCCTTACCCTTCACCCATACTATATATACCCTTATTACCCACAAATATAAGTGAGGCTATTTAGAGAGAAAAACCCTAGATAGGTTTTCTACAACACACACACCCATCTTTTTGAGAGAGAGCTACTCATCCTTAGTGAGAATTAATTGTAGCATTTTCTCATTCCCTTTCCCATTATCATACCTTGAGAAGAGATTTGTACCAAAACACAATCCACACATTTTCAGAGTGTAGTGAGTGTTTTTGGTGTTGCTAGGAGGGTTTAGGTACATCAGGTAAATTAGGTTTGGAGGGTCTCTTGCTAATCCATATATCCCAACTGATTGTCTAGTGGATCGATTACCGCTTGGAGGGCGGCAGAGAGGTTTTTCACCGAGTTCTTCGGTTTCCTTTTCGATAATACATCGGCGTATTATATGTATTTGCATCTCTCTTCCCTACTCTTGTTTATTTCATTTTACTGCTATGTTGCTTTAATTATGAAGTAGAGTAGCTATCTTGCTTGTATGCTTGTGTTTACACTATTCCGCACTTAGTATTAAGTTAGTGTAAAATCTACCAAGCCGTAATTAAAATTAGGGGTCTAAACAAGCTCTTGTGTTTTCAACACATTTTCGAGCTTTCATGATCTCTGAACAGTGTTTTTTCAGCCTTACAACTACTCCCAAAGATTTCAGGAGGGGGTGGATGGGACAATGATCAACTTGAGCAATCTACTATCCATGTGTAGGGGAAGCATGAGAAGGGAAGATGATATAAATTAGAGAGAGAACCTTGAGAGAAAAGGGGAAGAAAAATTGAGAGAGAAAACACTATAGCAATCAAAATTGTACTTGTAACTTGTTCAATTAAGTTATATAAGAACTGACCTTCTTGGATTGTGCCGAGGGCGAATTTACTTGGACAAATTCTTCCTGCTTTTGTTTGATTGTCTCTTAAATCCATTCTAATCGTTATCCAATTCATTGGAGCCTAGTTCTTTGACCCACTCTTAACAAATTTATTGTACTGGGTCCACTGAGCCAATATCCATTTACACTTTGGGCTTGGGCTCCAAATCGTGTTTGTACAATGCCAATTGGTTAGTAGTGATTATAAAGATCAGCTAGCAAACAAAGACTTAGGGACAAATCTCTCCCCCACCCCTCCTTTATTTTTTTTATTTTTTTTTACATAATTACTAATTTTAACAATTTTATTCTATAAAGTTAGTCTCTTTTCATTAATAATATCATTGATTCTTTTAAGAGTAATGCTATAACCACAAACTTTTATACAACATTTTTACAAACAGTTAAAGTAACAAATTCTTGTTGTTCGTATTTGGATCTACCATTTACATCATCTTTTTACTCACCAATAACCACTTTACATACTAGTAATTTGTAAAAAAATTTATAACTCTAATATTTCCTCCTTTTAAATTCCATTAAAAAATTTATAGAGCTAAAATATAAAACAAAATATACATGTTCAAAAAAATTAGCCTAACAACAAAAATTACCAATAATAAAGCCCAAAAAATATTAAGCTCAATCAACCTATTTTACCCAATACAAATAACATGGCCCTCTAAAAAGTTTAATTTGAACAAAATAATTTTGTCCTTATCCAGCTGTAGACGCATGCAACAAAGAAAAAACAAAAAAAAAAAAAACTTCTATGGTTAAGCAATAGAGCTGAAGGTAAAAGTCGTTGCACTCAACCAACAACTGAACTGCCTCCTAATTCCAAGTACTAACTCCGTTCTTGAATCAACAATCTTCCAACTTATTGCAACTACAAAGCCGACATTTTTGCAGCCACGAATACTGTTAAAACTAAACCTCACAACAAAATGTAATATTATTCTCTCAAAGACTCTTTGATTATTTACTTTGAAAGGAAAATAGTGTTAATCATAGTAGAAAACTTATCAAAGATAATTTTATTGATTATTCATGAATACGACAACGTAGTAGAACTTGGAGCCATACTTCCAGAGTGAAACACATGCAGACCCAGACTTCAAAGCCGCCCGTAGGGCTTAGCTGGGAATTTCAGTCAAACTAAAAAAAAGAACACAATACTCCAAAAAAAATCAACGACCGGTCTGAGCTTCCATCAGTCTCTGATATTCTGACAGCAAGGTTAAAGCACCAAGTTCTACTTGATAAATGATTGATTTAATGTATTGATAAATAATTATTTGTGTCTTTCCCTTCGTTAATATTTAATGGACACTAATTTTAATTTTTCATTTCTTCTAATTTTTTTTATAAATATTTCATTAATTTAGTGTTGAATCTTATCATATTTTCATTATTGATTATTTATTATTATTATTTTTTTGGGTTTATAGGCCCCACAAAGCTGAAATTCTGGATCTGCCATTGGTCAAACAGGTTCATGAAAATTCAGTTGGACTATTCCAAGAACCCATATAGGAAATCTATCACCAAACAGCTCCCTTCTCAAATCAAAATCCTATTTCTCAACGTGTGTATTCCATTTTAATTTTCACCGACGATAATTTAATTTGTCAGACAATCCCTTTCTATTCCTTATAACATAAATCTATTCCTTCTAACATAACACACGTTTTTATTTTTATTTTTTTTCTTAGAGGCAGACACTGATCTAATATAATTGATGAATAATTAAGTTGAAGGGATATTTATTCTCCTATCATATGAAGCTAATTAAATTTTGATGAATTGTGACAAGAAAGGATGAAGCAATTGGTACTCTAAATACATAGAGCTGCAAAATACTATCTTCAACCATTTCGATTCCACTGATATCAGCATGATCGAAGATCGCATTATTTTGGCGAAATTTAGCTTCTTTTTTTTTTTTAGAAAAAAAGAAGAAGACTATTATAACAAACCATTCTATCAATGGCAGAATAGTTTGTTGCCATGACTTATATACGCTCCGCGCGCGTAATTTCTTGGGTGATTAAGCGTATATGCCTAGAATCTTTACGAATAATCATATGTTCTAGATAAGACCTTGACTTGTTTGCTCTCATGTGCTAGATAAGACCTTAAATTTTATTTTGTGGTTTGGATTTACAAATCAAGATTTTAATCACAAAAAAAAAGAAAAAAGAAAAAAGAAGAAGCAAGATTTGCATTGTCTGTAAAGCTGTTTCATGGACTGAGCTATTTTAGAAGATGCCAAGAGTTTTGTAGTTTAAATGACATCTCTTAATATTTTTAATAAAAATATCTAAGGTTCAATTCTCTATTCTGTCCCCATTGTAACCAGCTAATTGTAAAAAAATGTTGGCATTAACATGTACGTTAGAAGACAAGGAAACAATACTGCATATCTATTAGCTTTTAGCTTTGAGAAAATTGATGAATACAACTTTGCCATAATTTTGATGTGTTTGACTGAAGAAATAAAGTGGTAGATTCATATGAAGGTGATGAGTGGTTACTCATTATTTATCACATCAAAATTATGACAAAAGTTTTGACACAAAATTGTGATCGAGAAGAAAATCTTAGTCAATTTATTAGCTAGACATAGCATGTGCTGGATGGAGAATGCTCCAGACTTTTAACAATAATGTATTGATTCAGATGCAATGATGGAATAAAATACAAAACCCTTTCATTTTTTTCATTTTTAAATCTGTTGGCCGAGTATATGTTTTTTAAAGAGAAAAACATGGTCAGAGTATAAATGATTCTTCCCCACCTCCACCAGAAAATATGTTAGTGCATATATATATATATATATATATATATATGTTTTCAAGGCCATATTAGCACAAGTGGTTAGTACTCTCACTGTTGCAATCAGCATACGCCACTTGTTGCAGCTTGAAAAAAGGACTAAGCATCCAAGCAAGCAACCTGTTAAATTAGTGAGGCGGTATGTTAGTGCAGTTAACAATCGGTTGTAAATTATTGCAACAAAGTTCGGTTCCTTTCATTTTATCTTCTTTCTTAGACTGTAAATATATTATTAAAGATATATTAGCTCAAGTACAATGTGGGTACCTAAGGCATGCTTAGGCATGTATGGCAACGTCCTAGGCATGCAAGCAACGTCTTTGGCCGTTCTCGGCATGCTTTGCAACGTCCTTGGCCGACCTCGGCATGCTTGCAAAGTCCTAGTCGTCCCACATCGAATAGAAACCCCCAACTTTCTACCTTATAAGCTTTCAAGTGAAGGAGTAGTGTACCACTAGGACTTTGCAAGCATGCCGAGGTCGGTCAAGAACGTTGCCAAGCATGCTGAGGACGTTGCCAAGCATGCCGAGGACGTTGCAAAGCATGCTGAGGATGGCCAAGGACGTTGCCATGCATGCCTAAGCATGCCTTAGGTACCCACATACAATTTTTTTATATGTGCAAGTCAAGTCTTCTACTTTTACTAGAAGTCTATTAAACATAATCAATGTATTGTTAATCTAAAGTTTAGCTTACTATATATATATATATATATATATATACCATGTTATGGTTCATTGTAACACATGATTTGTACTATACTCTCATATATTAAATGTGTAGCTCTTAAGGATTTCCTTTGTGGACATAAGCTATTAGGTTGAATTACAAACCTTTAGTTTCTTGTGTTCTATACTTTATGAATCTTTGTGTTCTTGTGTTCTATACTTTATGATTCAACTTCCTCTTCTATTTTAGCATACTCAACAAGGTGTATTAATGCTAATATATATATATATATATAGCCAAAGATCATGAAAAAAAAATTCAATTGGATTCTCAATTTTATGCCACGTGTCCCATTTAATTTTTAAGTTTGTACCAAGTGAATTATTAAGTGTAAAAATTGAAGATTCCAAATCCAATTCAAATCTAAATTAGATTTCTATTAGAGGCCAATTTTCCGCCACTTGTCCATATAAGTTTTTAATTTTTGTAGCAAATGAATTATTGGGTATATAAAAACCGAAATGTCTAAAACTAATTAAATTCTAGTGTGTGTGTGTGGGTATATATATATATATATATATATATATATAATTTTAAAAAGTGTAAACTAATACCATGTATAATTTGAACCCGTATAATTATAATTATTTTTAATTGTACTCGTGTATATACATGGAGCTATACACTAGTATTAATATGAACAAACGCAAGCTATATAATTAATTGATGATAATAGTACAACTCCTCCCCCCCCCCCGGTCCAAAATTTAGTTTCTCTTTGATATTCACTTTGCTTTTTCCTTTGAGATCTCTCTCTATTCTTCATGACTCCATCTTATAGATGTTAGAATATTCATGTGTGAGTGGTGGTTAGTTAAGTAGTGAAATTTCACATTAGATATTAAGAAAAAGAGTGCAAAATATCCCACTTTTCTCCATCTTTTAACTCATTTCTATTATTTATATTTGGTGATCTTTAATTTCTAAATCCATGGCATTTTCACAATCAATCTTGTTAGGTTCTAAATATTTAGGAATAAATGTTGATGTTCTAATTTTATGTACATTGGCAAACTGAGAACAAAAACATGTCTAGTTTAATTGTTAGACATTACTTATATAGGTTCAAGTCAATATTCAAGAATAGTCAAGTTCCAGAAAGAAGAATTCAGGTTCTGCAAGGCTCGATAGATCAAAAGAAAGGCTCAACCAATCGAAGATCATTTTCTACAGATTTTAAATCAGGCCCAACGCTCGCGAAAATGTTTAGGGTTTATGTCCAATACTACTAGGTATAAAAGGAAAACCCTAAATATGTTTTAGAAGTTCTTGGAAGTCTTGTGAGTTACTCTTGTGAGATTTGTGAGGTTTCTGTAGCCTTTTAACTCAACAAACATCTACTAGAAAGAAGATTTGTATTCAAGAATTGGTGGATTAAGTTGCTGCATACAAAATCATACATAGCTGATGATTTAAAACTTTGAGTGGGATCTTAGAGTTACAAACCGGGTGTTTATGTTCAACAAATTCAAAGAGAAGAGTTCATGGATTCGGAGCTACACATGGTTGTGTGAGTAAGTATTGTAAGACGTAGCTTTAGATTTACGGTTTAAATCTATTATAAAACTTCCATTTTATCATTGTGAATTTGTTGCCTTGAGGATAGATTAGGTTAAATCCTCCCTAAGTTTTTTACCTTGAAACTGTTGGTTTCATTGCTTTTCCTAGGTAATTATATCGCTTGTCTTTTTTTACCTTTCTGCACAATGTGATATGATTATATGTGTTTAACCTAAATCTGCATAATAAACCCAAGTATCAACTTTAGTTAATTAATTAGGTTAAACAATCTGAGTGTACATGGGTCTAAACAAAACGGAAAAAATCTTGTGTTGGAATACCAAAAGCTATTTCGCACAACAAATTGGTATTAGAGCTTCTGCTATTACAACAAACAAGCTCAAATACCATATGTTATGCTATAACCTTACCAATAGAATGTTCTTTATTTGATGATGGGTGGAGCAAACATGAGTCTTCCTTGTACAATTATGAGAGTTACCAATATGCATAATTACCTTGACTCACCAATCACAACTAGTAGAGAACCTTTACTTAACCATGGATAGAGTTGACATGATAGTTTTTCTAGTTCTATATGGTTGTACCTACTAACAAACACTTACCCATCAAGCCATTGACCCTGATACCATTTTTTTGTAATAACTGAAGCTTGATACCAGTTGTAGTAGGAAATGGCTTTCAAATAGCACTCACACATTAGATGATTATGAAAATATTATGACTTTAGAAAGATCACCAAACTAAATAATAGAAAAGAACCCAAAAGAAACATAGACAACCACACACAAAAGAGAGAGGATTAAGGATTTATGTGGTTCGACCTTTTGCCAATGTTCACAAGCAATGATAAGGATAAAATTTCACTAACAAATACGAGATACAAAACTGGCGTAAAGACACTCTCACAAGACCCAAACTCAATACACCTAAATAGTTTTCTCTCACAAATAACAAACACTAGAGAAATTTCTTATTTCTTTAACCTATTTGCTACATTGACCTCCTTTAGAAAACAAAGAATAAAATCGAACACTTTGGTTGCGATCCTTGACTATGTAGAACAAATCCAAAAAACTAGGTAGCGAACATTGGCTTTCAAAAAAAAAAAAAAAAATCCACTAGTTGATAATCCTGGCTTTGAAGAACCTTGGTGCTCCGCTCCACTAACACCCATTCGCGAGTCACACTTTATAGTTTCATCTTGTTCACCTCAACAAGAAACTATAGTTAATGTAGCGAAGGAAACAACTGTCAAAATAAATTATTAAGGGAAAGGAAAGATAAAAGCATTGTGGTTAGTGCTGTTAGACATATTATGGTCCAAGTGGTTCAATCCAATTGTAGGCCAATTTTCTTGTAGAATAAGCAAATTAACATTGGGTTAGTCTATAATTAACCTAAGATTAGTCTCGGGTTTTCTAGCATCTAAATTCTACATGGAATTCATTTTAAACAAGAGCTTAATGTCAAATATCTAGCTGCCCAGGACTTTCATTATGGATGTATATAGGCATTAAGCTGAACCACATAAATCTCCATGTTTGCTCTCTCTTATATGCTTATGCTCATCACTCAATCACCAACAATTTTAGCAAGTGCAATTGTGTTGAAAATCGCAACCAGGTGGATTGAGATTTTTGGTGCTCCTAGATAGTATCACATAATGAAGGATCAATGAACAATTAATACATAGGATTTTTGGTGTTCTTCGATAGTATATCACACAATGGAGGCTCAACTAACAATATTACTTACCCCTCTAAATCGGGTGACTTACAAATGGAATCACCACTTCATTTATCGAACGGCAAAAATAAATTCAATTTATTGAAAATGAATTTTATAATTACATTCGTCCAATGAAAAATAAAGAACTACAAAGAATTATTCCTTAATTTCTCTCTAAAAGTAAGAATCATAAACAAGCTCCTGAATCCAATATTAAGAACTGAGAAATGGGTAAATCTCATATCTTATGTTGCAACTCCCACCAACAACTCTCCCTCCTTTCCCATCACAACAACTAGGAAGTTGACTAATTGCATCATCAAGACACTGAAAACATTCAATGGTAGAAAGGTCCCATGTGCATTGAGCCAAGCCATAGAGTTTGGTTGATTCTCTCAGCTTTAGCTCTCCAACTGCATACTTTTTTGTGGTGAAAGACGCGTCCTTGGCTAGTTGGCTCAACAACACCCTAGTCTTTTGGTTAAATATGGTGGGGTTACTCACATTTTGCACATTCAACCAGGAGAACCAGTTTTCATTATCAATTTGACCCAAGAAATCCTTGTTTGAGTACTTCAGAAGACAATTATCATACCATATAACTGCACCGGCCGTTATCATACGGGCAAAGTTTGTGAATTTCATTGCTAGCCTCATTTACACACGTCTTGCAGTCTGTGGCTGTAGCGTCCACGACAAAGAGCAAGCCCATAAGTTTGGTATGGGTACCAACCTACGGAACCAAGACCAAAACCAAGGGAAGGGGTTTGGTAATTAAGATTACCCAAGAGCTTTATTGGGTTTGATTCATATTGGTCATTGGTGGTGAAGTTCCCAGAGCTTGAACAAATATTGTAGAGAGGGCTGGCTCCAAAAATGGTTTGGAGATAGAGAGCAAAGGTTAGAAGGTAGATGAACAAGGTGAACTGTGAGGAAGACATTTTCAGAAGAAATTGAGAGGATGATGGATTTAAGTTATGGACCATGATGCACTTCTTTATATTAAATATCAGCTTCATTCTGATTGGAAAATTTAAAAGGGACTGATTATTTCTTCCTTGTTATTTTTCAAGTTGACACGAAGTTGTCAATGTAGGCTGCGTTTTTAAAATCAATTTCATGCTCTTTAGAAGGACACCGCACTTACTTAAATTAACTAGTGAAATTTTCTTTCAAACCTTCCTCAAAATTAATGTTTAACCTTAGAGTATTGAGATTCATCATTACGACGTCTAATAGAAATCGGTCAAAATGAAGTACTAAGTTTCGTAGCAATCCAATATATTCTTAGGGTTGACGAAGTGCACCTTCAACTTTCTGGATAATTAGTTTATTTTGAGTGCATTTTGAGCTTCCGCACTTTTGACTTTTACAATTAACGCAGCAAATTTTGACAATTTCTTGTCAACTTGAACAGTAGTAAGAAGAAATAGTAAGCACGAGATTTACTATAAATAACAGCTGCATGGACCAAAGTTTAAACCCATCAATCATCCTCTCATTTCCTTTTGACAATGTCTTCCTCACACTTCACCTTCTCCATCTACTTTTTTACCTTTGCTCTCTTTCTCCAAACCATTTTTGGAGCTAGCCCTCTCTTCCATTTCTGTTCAAGCTCTGAGAACTTCACCACCAATGACCCTTATGAATCAAACCTAAAAAAGCTCTTGGGTAACCTTTACTATCAAACCCCTCTCCTGGGCTTTGGTCTTGGTTCAGTGGGTTCATATCCATACCAAACTAATGGACTTGCTCTTTGTCGTGGTGATGTTGCAACCACAGACTGCAAGACTTGTGTCAATGAGGCTAGCAATGAAATTCACAAACTTTGCCCATACAATAAAGGTGCCATTATATGGTACGACAATTGTCTTGTGAAGTACTTGAACAAGGATTTCTTTGGCCAAATTGATAATCAAAACAAGTTCTACATGTGGAACTTGAGAAATGTTAGCGATCCGACAAAATTTAACGAAAAGACAAGAAAGTTGTTGAGCCTCCTAGCCAAAGAAGCATCTGTTACTCCAAAACTGTATGCAGTTGGAGAGCTAGTACTTGGAGAATCAAAGAAGCTTTATGGTTTGGCCCAATGCACTAGGGATCTTTCTAACAGTGACTGCTTCAAGTGTCTTGATGGTGTAATTGGTGAACTTCCCCGATGTTGTAATGGGAAAGAAGGAGGAAGAGTTGTTGGTGGGAGTTGTAACATAAGATATGAGATTTACCCATTTGTCAATTCTTAGATTATGTATGTCCTAGGGTTTAGAACTACGTACCCATATGTCGTAACATAAAATAAAGTGTTTGTAGAAACACCCTTATGATGATTCTCCATTTTGGAAGAATGCAGAAATAGAACCTACTTTGTATTTGTTGGATGTTTCAACTTTCAACCATCCTCATATGTTGTTAAATAAATTTTCTTTTTATGACTGTTATGGATAAATGACAAATTTTGCATCCTTGAATGGACAAATAGGGTGGATGACTTCAAAAAACTCAACAAAAAGTCCAATACTGCAATAAATTTTAAACAAATTTTACAATTATTGAGGTGGCATTGGTATGAAAGAAAAGTGATGTTAGTAATGGTCTTACGTGAAAATGATGTATACATTAATCACAGTTTATTACCTCAATAATTGTAAAATTTATTGTATTTGTAACATTGCTATTTTTTTTTTTTTTTTTTAGAATATCATTGCTGTAAAATAAAACCATAACTATATAAAAATTTTAAATGATTTAACTTATCTCTAGTACTTTTATTTATTAGAGATAATACATGCATAACATATGTCATAAAATGATCATGTGTCAATCTCGTGTCTTGTCTAATACACAGGAGCACTAAAAAGAATTCTTACCCATTTTAAAACAATAATGTAGTACTACATTTCTTGGTTGCCAATTTCTTATGTGGTAAAAAATAAAATAACAATAACAATTATAATAATGAAAGAGAGAGAGAGAAGGCTGCTAACTGCTCTATATTAATTGTGTGTATATATATATATATATATATATATATATTTTTATCCTACTTCTCTTCTAATACATCTCTTGTGTAATAATTAACAAGAAATTTTTTTAGTTAAACTCTAGTACTTTTATTTATTATTGGAGATAATACGAGTATAACATATGTCATAAAATGATCATGTGTCAATCTCGTATACTGTCCAATATAGAGGAGCGCTAAAAAAAATTCTTACCCATTTTAAAACAATAATGTAGTACTACATTTCCTGGTTGCCAATTTCTATTGTGGCAAAAAATAAAATAACAATAACAATTATAATAATTAAAATAAAAGAGAAAGAGAGAGAAGGCTGCTAACTGCTCTATATTAATTGTGTATATATATATATATATATATACATATTTTTATCCTACTCTTCTAATACATCTCTTGTGTAATAATTACAAGAAGAATTTTTAGTTAAACTAACTCTCACATAATTATGTATCTCTTTTTGCTAGTAGTGTCATTTTTGTTTATGTTTCTTTTTTTTTTTTTGTGACAAAGCTACTCAAATCCCAAGTAGCGATCGATGAGACAATACGTCTCTGTTTGAGATCTGCTTATTTTACTGAAACTAAAATTTTTTTACTGTAAATAAAAGTAAAAGTTAGCTGAAATAATACAATGGGACCCATAAATAATATCAAAAAGTGCAATAGGACTCATAAATAGTAACAAAAATAAATTTAATAGTAAAATAAGCTAGTTTTTTAATTTGTGCCAAACGCACACTACATACTATTCCTCCTCTTTTTATATAAAAAATAAATAAAAAATTTGTGAAACAACAATGTGTCATTGGATTTTTAGTGTGGCAGAATGAAAAAATTTGAGAGAGAGAGAGAGAGAGGGAGAGAGAATCAGAAAAAACAAATCCTTTTTTTTTAAGGTCAAACACTCAAACCATAACCTTTTCTTTTTCTTTTTCTTTTTTTAATTATGGTCAAACCATGCATAACTGGTAGACGAAAACCAAGAAACTGGATTAGAAAAAAACAAATTTATTATCTTTTTCTAGAACATGTGACAAAACAAAACAAGGTGATGATTATATATATAAAATTATAAATGCAAAATCGCCTAAGAAATTATCGTGCCGTAGCACCAAACATTCAACTTTTTACATTGAACAGATGTAATCACGGCAAGTTGGATGGTTCGCTGTAATAGTTGCTTTTCCCTTTTATGTAGGCCAAAAAAAAAAAACAAAAAAAAACTACCAAAATAATGTGATCTGGGGTAGAGCTTAAATCAATGGAACTGTAATAGTTGAACTGTTAAACCTGGGTTGCACAGATGCAGTGTCAGAGGAGCTGCACCCGCGTCTGACGTGGCGCAAAGCGCGAGGGATGCCGCTACTCGCGTGTCGGGCTGAGTCCTACCACGTTTTTTTTTTTTTTTTTTTTTTTTTTTTTTTTTTTTTTTTTTTTTTCACGACTTGCGCCGTCGTGGCTGAGACTGAGCCCGATTCATGCTGAATCGGTCTGATTCGCGTTGACTTGGGCCGTATTGGCTGTATTGGCTGAAACCGGCGAAACTGTCGAAATGGCCGATTCAGGCCGAAATTCAAAAAAAAAAAAAAAAAAGGTGCAAAACACACCGTTTGAACTTAATAACAAACCCTAAACCTCTCTCACACATTCTCAGTTTCTCACTTCATCCAAACACCAAAATTTAAGCTCTCTCTCACTCCGTCACTCGTCTCTCTGTGCTCTCTACAGTATGCTCACTTTGCCTTCACTCTTTGCCTCTCCATCTCTACCTCTCCGTCTCTACTCTCTGTCTCTGCTCTCTGTCTCCCCTGTGAGACACTCTCTCACATGCATTCTCAACTCAGGTATTGATATAAAGCATTCTCAACTCACGCACTCTCTCACATGTTGGTGTTTGATTTTCTTGTTGATTATCTTTTAGTTTGTTTTAGTTTCAAATTTGTGAGTTGTATTCTAATTTCTGAACATCATGGAATGTTTCAGTTTCAATCTTGTGAGTTGTATTTAATTTATGAACATCATGTTTTAGTTATTATCTACTATTGTTCCTTAAATTTGGTATATGTTTATATAATGTGTAAAAGTATGCTTAGCAATATATTAAAAATATAAATAAAAATATTTTTAATAATTTTTTAATTGTCGAGTCCTGCCACACCGGCACCCACCTTTTTCAAAAATTGCCGAATCCCGCACCTATACCCGAGTCTTGAAACGCATCTGTGCTTCACAGTGTTAAAACCACCTTGTGAGAATGTATGCAGCACTATTTGCAGCTCTAATATCCTGTGTTGTTGAGATTGGTAAAATAGAAAAAAAAAATGATTTACTTTTTTAAGATTAGTGTTACATTAATCTATAAAATTCAAGTTCTAAAATTTACCGTATTCTTAGTATCATTATTCTTTTATTATTGATGTGCCCAATCAAATGACGCATCAACATCAAAATTGGCCTATGCACTAAAGTGGAGCAGTTTACAACATTTAAGGATTTGATTTTTATTTCTTAAACTCTAAAGACCAAATTAGAAAACAAAGAAAATTTTAAACAATAAACTGGTATTATTCACATGAAACCCTCATATTAATTAGGAATTATATGTAAATTAAAAATATATATGTATATATATTAATTATTTTAAATTACATCGAGTAATACACATCATGTAAGCCTAATATATATATATATATATATATTATAAACAAAAACCCAAAGGTTCTTATTGATTATAAAATAATTTAAAATAAATAAAGAAATTCCTTATAAATATTTTAAAACTAATGAAAAAATTGACTTTTAATCGAAACAATATTCACTTCTAGATATTTAAAACTTTTCAAACAGGATTTCAATTAAAGTAAACTATGTTAATAATTATAATGTACCTATAATAAGTGATAGAGCAAAATTATGTCATAAAACTTATAATACTTACATTTAGCACACATGTGAACACTTTCTTTGGTTGTTGCAAATGGTATCGGAGCCAATTGGTAATCTCATGTGACTCAAGAGTATTACAACACAACTTGAACTTTGATGGGGACAAATGAAATTTATGTGAGAGGGATTGTGCCATCCTGATTATGTAAATTTGATTGAAGAAGAGTATTCACATTAATCTGTGTATAATATAGGAAAAAAAAGGTGTAGAATTCACATAATTTTGCCTAAAAATTACTAACATCAGTTTGTTTATAATTGGGTAAATTTATAAGTTTGCTACGGTAACCATAGAAATTTACTTTGACACTGTTCATTTTGTATTTAGTTATTTATTCTTTCTTTACTTATCTCAAGAATAAAAGAATTGAGTGGATGATGGTTGTTGTGTGTGAAAAAAGAGAAACAATTCAAAATTTTTTTTAAAAAAAATGATATTTTAATAAAATGTACTGTAAAATAAAAAATCTGATGTGGAGTGTTTTGAAAAGTAAGTAAGTAATATAAAAAAAAAAAAAAGTAGGTTCTTTTGCTAAAATAAATAGGAATTTTTGTATGAGCAGGTACAAATACTCAGTATGTTTTGTGCGAACGTGTGTGTGAAGCCCACATTAGGTGTCTACAAGGTCAAATTGGAATATATAAGTAATTACAAGGAGGCCCACATGACATTAAGTAGTAGATTAAAATAATGAAAATATTTTAAAATTTTAAAGAATCATGGTTATAAAACTTTATCAAAAATTAGTATTTTTAAACTATGTTAATTATTTTAATGTACATTTAGTGTATCACATGACATAGGAGAAACAATTGGGAAAATTAATTAAAAAAAATAAAGGAGAGGGTGTCCACTTAGCATGACCGCATGTAAGGACACAATTTGTAATGACCTCGTAATGATATTGGGTTTGTACGTTTAAGGGCCCAAACAATATAATTTGTAGAGCGTGGGCTTGAAAGGCTAGGTCTGGGTCACCGAACAGCGGTGAGCTATGGTTTCTATGGAAATTTACATGAAGGTGAACCTGACGTGTTTAATAAGACCTTCTTCTGATGCGACATGAGTGGTTCCGGTCTTTAGACCTCGTCCGAGGAGCTTAGTGTTCTTATTATACTCTTCTTTTTTAGACTTCATGGTCTGGGAGACGACCCCCTTTTCAATTGGTTCTTTTTCCCTTTTATACTAACATTTACCCTCCTTCCAGTGTCCACGTGTAAGCTCCACTTTCTGAGGTTGAGACTTGTCCTATCAGCCCATACCTAGAGTGGTTGGGAGTGGTTGTAAAAGTTGAATAGCATGGTGAAAAGCATGGACCTGTCAGACGCAAAGTTCTTTACTGCAGTATTGGCAGCTTTTTCACTTGGCCTGCTCTTGCACTGAGCTCGTCCTTTCCTTTAGGGGCTTTATGGGGTGTCGAGCATAAGATCGTCCTCGGCCATACCCTTAGACTTTTTTTGGACTTTCACTATGCGTCTTCGACAATAGTTCTTCTCGGCTCAGGCCTTGGGCCCTAATGTAAAGTGGGCCGGAGTCACAAATTCTCTAGCCCCACAATAGCCCCTTAAAATCCTTCTGCCCGACCTTTTGGTTGGGGAGGAGGGTTTTGGTGATGTCGGGCCTACATCATGGCTTGCCCAGCTCTGCCCTTCATTAATGTCGGTGTCTCTTCGTTGCTTGGGAGGTGCGCCGGATTATGAGACATTCCTTTAGATTTTCTCACGCGGCGTCCTCACCGTTTCAGTACTCGAGGCGCATCTTTAATATGTCCCTTTCACGAGGCCACCCAAATCCTATGGTTGTAGACGGTGTTGGGAGTTGAGTAGAAACTGTCTCGTCTATAGCACTTCTTGGAAATCTGCGTAGATTAAATGCTGCCAACTTGCCCTCCATATAAGAAGCAGGGTAGGTGGTCACTCCCTTTACGTACAGATCCTTCAGTCCTTTCAAATTCTTAATCCTTCAGCTGTGCTCAAAGTTTTCATCGCCAGTGCAATTAAACCTTAGAGAGTGATATGTTTGAGGCACGAGTGGGGGTGAAGGAACCACACCCACTCCAGAGGCACTGGGTCCTTCCGAGACTCAAGATGGCGAGGTCAGGACAGGGGAGACAGAGACTCAAGACAGTTCTCCGCTTTCACAAGGTGGGAGCGATGCCTCCACCTCTTTCAGTCAAAATCCGAAGTAGGTGCTGGTCGCGTCAGATTTTTGGTGCGACAGCAGTAGGGTTTCTCGTCGTCAGTACCATCCGCTCTCTCTCGAGCGATGCTGATATGACACCTGCGTGTTAGGAGTCAGAGCTGATGTGGGGATTAAGCATCCCTGCTTCTTCCTCTCTTCCTTCACTGGTGCCTCTTTCTGCCTCCGCTTCTTCTTCTTTCCCATCACCGGGGCTACCCTGGTGTTTCTACTTCTTCTTCTGCTTCTTCTTCTCTTCCATCAGCGGGGCCATCCTGTCATGCATAGTCTCTACCAGAGCAGAGTTTTGAAGAATTTATCTCTTGTATCTTTTTCTTTTTGTTTCTGTATTTAGCTCTTGGTATAGGCTTACTTAAGCCCTTCATTGTACGCTGTACTATTTCTTTGTCTTAATGAAAGATGATTCTGTTTTATTCTACATATTCTTTCTTTTCTGCAGTAATTACTTTGTGAATGGATGTATTTCATATGTGTATTTTTTGAATGATACTTAGGGAAGAAACCCTTGTAACAAAAAGCTATTATTTTGAACTTATTGAGACTGTCAAGCATAATAATACCAACCTACAGTAGATTAAACATACGAGACTAACCGTGATAACAGCTGAATGTCCTGTATTGCGCGTGAGGCAGTCATCCGAGAATGAGTAACCTAAAATAAACCATCCGAGAGAGTTGCCAAATACTAGGGGGTTTGGCCGCGTTCTTGGTAACAAATGACCTTAATCATTTTTAGCATCTGGTCCGAGGACCGAGGCATGGCTATACCGAGCCTAAACACTCGTTTGCGTTAGTTCCCTTAAAATTGAGGATCCAAGGATAGACCGGGACTTCCATTCGGTCCAAGACTTAACCCAATTTTTAATGGGTAATCTCTCCATGGGTCAGAGTCCAAGGACCATACAATGCCCTAGTTCGGTCCAAAACTGGCAATCTTTCTTTTAAGTAGTTGGTTTCCCCATAAGCTTGAGTCCGAGGACTATACAATGCCTTGGTTCTGTCCAAAACTCGTAATCTTTCTTTTAAGTAGTTGGTTTCCCCATAGGCTTGAGTTCGAGGACCATACAATGCCTTGGTTCTATCTAAAACTCGTAATCTGTCTTTTTAAGTAGTTGGTTTCCCCATAAGCTTGAGTCTGAGGACCATACAATGCCTGAGGACCATACAATGCCTTGGTTCTGTCCAAAACTCGTAATCTGTCTTTTAAGTAGTTGGTTTCCCCATAGGCTTGAGTCTGAGGACCATACAATGTTTTGGTTCTGTCCAAAACTCGTAATCTTTCTTTTAAGTAGTTGGTTTCTCCATAGGCTTGAGTCCGAGGACCATACAATGCCTTAGTTCTATCCAAAACTCGTAATCTGTCTTTTTAAGTAGTTGGTTTCCCCATAGGCTTGAGTCCGAGGACTGTACAATGCATTGGTTCTGTTCAAAACTCGTAATCTGTCTTTTTAAGTAGTTGGTTCCCCTATAGGCTTGAGCCCGAGGACCATATAATGCCTTGGTTCTGTTCAAAATTCGTAATCTTTCTTTTAAGTAGTTGGTTTCTCTATAGGCTTGAGTCCGAGGACCATACAATGCCTTGGTTCTGTCCAACACTCGTAATCTTTCTTTTAAGTAGTTGGTTTCCCCATAGGCTTGAGTTCGAGAACCATACAATGCCTTGATTCTGTCCAAAACTTGTAATCTTTCTTTTTAGTAGTTGGTTTCCCTATATGCTTGAGTCCGAGGACCATACAATGCCTTGGTTTTGTCCAAAACTCGTAATCTGTCTTTTTAAGTAGTTGGTTTCCCCATAGGCTTGAGTCCGAGGACCATACAATGCCTTGGTTCTGTCCAAAACTCGTAATCTGTCTTTTTAAGTAGTTGGTTTCTCCATAGGCTTGAGTTCGAGAACCATACAATGCCTTGATTCTGTCCAAAACTCGTAAACTTTCTTTTAAGTAGTTGGTTTCCTCATAGGCTTGAGTCTGAGGACCATACAATGCCTTGGTTCTGTCCAAAACTCGTAATCTGTCTTTTTAAGTAGTTGGTTGTCCCATAGGCTTGAGTCTGAGGACCATACAATGCCTTGGTTCTGTCCAAAACTCGTAATCTGTCTTTTTAAGTAGTTGGTTTCCCCATAAGCTTGAGTCCGAGGACCATACAATGCCTTGGTTTTGTTCAAAACTCGTAATCTTTCTTTTAAGTAGTGAGGATTAGCCCCTCAGCCAAGGCATGGGTCGTCGAACTGATGGTCGAATCCCCTAGAACTGCCCTTGTTGCTGGTGCGTTGAAGCAAAGCCCCTAGTAGGACTTTAAATTAGGGAAACAACACCAGGTCGCTGTAAGTAATGGAGGGGCTTTCGCATGCCCTGGGTTGACAGAAGTTCGACCCACCGTCTGTGCCATCGCACAAGCCTTCCCCACAGACGGCGCCAATTGTAAGGACACAATTTGTAACGACCCCGTAATGATATTGGGTTCGTACGTTTAAGGGCCCAAACAATATAATTTGTAGAGTGTGGGCTTGAAAGGCTGGGCCTGGGTCACCGAACAGCGGTGAGCTATGGTTTCTATGGAAATTTACATGAAGGTGAACCTGATGTGTCTAATAAGACCTTCTTCTGATGCGACATGAGTGGTTCCAGTCTTTAGACCTCGTCCGAGGAGCTTAGTGTTCTTATTATACTCTTTTTTTTTTAGACTTCATGGTCTGGGAGACGACCCCCTTTTCAATTGGTTCTTTTTCCATTTTATACTAACATTTACCCTCCTTCCACTGTCCATGTGTAAGCTCCACTTTCTGGGGTTGAGACTTGTCCTATCAGCCCATACCTAGAGTGGTTGGGGGTGGTTGTAAAAGCTGAATAGCATGGTGAAGAGCATTGACCTGTCAGACACAAAGTTCTTTACTGCTGTATTGGTAGCTTTTTCACTTGGCCTGCTCCTGCACTGAGCTCGTCCTTTTCTTTAGGGGCTCTATGGGGTGTCGAGCATAAGATCGTTCTCGGCCATACCCTTAGGCCTTTTTTGGACTTTCACTATACGTCCTCAGCAATAGTTCTCCTCGGCTCAGGCCTTGGGCCCTAATGTAAAGTGGGCCAGGATCACAAATTCTCTCGCCCCACACCGCAAATTATAGGATACAACTTTTATTATATATATTATGATATTATTTAGAGATGAACTCATAGTAAATAATTTTATTGTGAATATTCTGATGATATAATATACTATATAATAAATAAATATAAAATATTATTTTAATGCGATAGTTATAATAGTGGAGAAGGTTGAATCCTAAACATTTTTGTAGAAGACACTAAAAGGTGCTAATTGAAAATTTTTACATTTATGAAACAAAAATCAAACTTTAGACAATATCCTACTGACAAAAGGCAAATTTCTACGTTTCTTTTTTTATTAATTCTTAAATCAATTGGCCTCCCCAACCTTTTATTTATAACATTAATACACGATTTTATCATGATTCATCATTTTCGTAAATAAACTTCTTTTCATATTTAACTGCACATGAACTTTCTAGTTCATAATGTAATAATACAGTATCACACTGCTTCAATAAAAATAAAAATTATTTTTAAGCCCCTCGTTGATTTTACAATGAAATTAATCAACTTATTAAATTAACCAATTATGTGATATTTGTTTAGAATTAACCAATTATGCACTCTCATTTGATTATTAGTTAATTACCACGAGCATGCGTTTACCATAAGGAAAACAGCAATAAAAGAAGTAAACACAAACAAAAGTACAGTGACAAAGTGGAAAATAGATAGAAAATATTTTCAAAGGAAAAACTACTACGAAAATAACCTACCCCAAAAAAGTAATCCACTATATCAAGAAAATTTTACTATCTAGATTAAAACCTTTAATCCTAGATGAACTTACTACATAAACCTATAGTTGTCAAAACTTGAATCGTATCGCAAATCGATTCTTAATTTTTTCGTATCGTGTATTGTATTGTATCGTGTATCATAAGATACAGAAACACTCAATAAAATTTATAAGAAATTATAAATATACATACATAAAGGGTATATTCATTATAAATTTTGAATATATTCAACTAATGACTAATTTATTCGTCATTTATTTAATAATATTTAACAAGCTAACTAAATAAATTAAACTAGCATGTGTTCATAACATATACATTCAAATTACTTAAAGTCAAAAGTGGCAATATATTACAAATGACCCAAAAATAATAATTTATTTTCATCATATTCATCAAATTGCCTAATCAACCCCATCTAAGTCAATGCTATCATCATGTTTATAATTTTGCAAATTTATTTCTTCATTGCCATTCATCATTAACATTTACTATCTCTTCTTGTTCTTTTTATTTTAATAATTTTTTATAAATTTTTTTTGACATTCTAGTTTCTTGGACTTATAATAATAACAATAAAAATTAAAATAAAAAATTATTTTTTTAAATATTAAAGTGAAAGGTAAGTGTGTACTGTGTAGTCCAATTGTAGAAGAGAGGAGAAAAAAAACCTTATGAATATGTTATTTTAGTAGGCTACATTAAGTAAACTAATAATAATTTTGTGTTCAAAACAACTTGTTAGACTCAAATAAGAGTACAAATTTTAATAAAAAAACTCATTTTAAAGCATTTGTCTATATACCATACTATACGTATGATTTTATGATACAATACGATTCATATGATACACGCATTGTATCATACGATTCATGAACATTTATGATATGCCGATACAATACGGAACATTTTACACACGATACGATACGTATCGCGAATCGTACGATACTGACAACTATGTATAAACCTTCTACAGCTCCATAAATTTTAAACTCTTCAATCAATATATGAAAGTTTTCTAGGATGATGCATCCGTGTTCATGATTAGAACCTTCAACCGACTCCAAAAACCTCTTGAAGATTTGAACTCCTCAGCAACACTCAAATGATGATGGCTTTGTAGTTCTTTGATCTCATTAATGAGAAACAACTTGAAAAAATCTCTTCTAAACTCACGGGTACACAAGATGGAAGTTAGAATTCTCTCTCTTATTGGAAATGGGTTTTCTACCTCTCAAACCATACCTATGGAAGTCTTACGTAATAGTCCTTTTGGGCTGAAAGCAATCTAACGACTTTAATTAAAACGCGTTAGTATAATTGATTTTCCAATTTTCAATCAACTGAGTGTCAGTGAAATGACAATCGTGCGGCACTCAGCACTTTGTGGAAATTACAAAGTTATCTTTCATTTGGATTGCATCTTGGACAATTGATATTGTACCTAAGTATTGAAATTTACCAACATCTTAAACCTAACAAAAAATTTTCATTTTCACTCTTAATGTTCCTCTTTATAATACACCAATCGTAATCGACCACAAAATTTTTCTTCCTAAGAAAATAATCTAAATTTGAAAAAAACAAATTAATTAACATGCTAGATATTACTATTGGTGGAATATAAAAGTGGAACACAATGCATAAAATGGAAGACTTTTGTACTTATATATATATATATATATATATATATATATATATATTAAAAAGAGACTCATGCGTGTGGTCACTATCTCCCAAACATTGAAACCCTACTCATGATGTATGGTGTGTGATTGCCTTGAGAAGTAGTGGGGCTTGCCACTATTCAAATCCACAATTTCTAAAATTATAGGTGTGATAGATTATGAGAGCTTCCTAC
Organism: Quercus robur; assembly: GCF_932294415.1. Lineage (NCBI taxonomy): Eukaryota > Viridiplantae > Streptophyta > Magnoliopsida > Fagales > Fagaceae > Quercus > Quercus robur. The sequence continues at coordinate 13,905,679 of NC_065544.1, read as the reverse complement.
CACTAACGACTCCATTAGGTAGTTAAAAGATTTTTGTATCAAATCCCGTAGAACTTTCACTTTTAATATTCTCATTATTGCATAATATTATTCAGGCTCCTAAGTGCAGTTTTATTTTTAATTTTTTTTTAAATGGATAGTAACTGGATCAAAGTTTAGTTTTTGATTGCCCATTTTTGACTTTTGCAAAAAAAGCAAACCAATTCAACATTTCCATGTCAACTTGAACAGTTAGTAACATGAAAAAGTCAGCCTCCACCAGTAGAAAACTTACTGACACGACCATGTGACAGCTCCGAGACCACAGATTCATTCTTTCTTGGATTCTCCAGCAAGTACAAGCACTCTTGCTTGTGTATCTTTAAGCTTTTATTGCAGCAATTGAGTGATCATCAAGTTCTTGAATCAATTTCTCCTTCTTGATAATCCTAAGTATCTGTGAAGGCAAGTACTTCTAGATCTCACAAAAGATTCACACACACAGCAAAAGGAGCTCATTAAAACGTGGCTAAGGTTTTCCCTTTTATACTTAGGGCAAAACATAAAACCCTACACGTCATATGGGCTTAGGGCTGAGTTGGAAAATTCTGCAGAAAAACGTTCTGCCCAAATTTCGATCGGTCGAGTCTAATTCTCGATCGATCGAGCCAGGCAGAACCATACTATAACTTCTGCAACTCGATTCCAACTTCACATAAAACGCATGCACTTTGAGCAAGTCTAAACAAGACTAAAAACCTGTTTTGATCATGATTTGCCAACAATACAAATTAGAGTTCTAATACATTAGTTCCTGAGTACTTAGAACCTAACAACATCAATGATAAAAGAATGATGATACTAAGAATACGGTAAATTTTAGAACTTGAATTTTATAGATTAATGTAACACTAATCTTAAAAAAGTAAATCATTTTTTTTTTCATTCTACCAATCTCAACAACACAGGATATTAGAGCTGCAAATAGTGCTGCATACATTCTCGCAAGGTGGGTTTAACAGTTCAACTATTACAGTTCCATTGATTTAAGCTCTATCCCAGATCACATTATTTTGGCAGATTTGTTACTTTTTTTTTTTTTTTTTTTTTTGGCCTACATAAAAGGGAAAAGCAACTATTACAGCGAACCATCCAACTTGCCGTGGTTACATCTGTTCAACGTAAAAAGTTGAATGTTTGGTGCTGCGGCACAATTATTTCTTAGGCGATTTTGCATTTATAATTATATATATAATCATCACCTTGTCTTGTTTTGTCACATGTTCTAGAAAAAGATAATAAATTTGTTTTTTTTTCTAATCCAGTTTCTTGGTTTTCGTCTACCAGTTATGCATGGTTTGACCATAATTAAAAAAGGAAAAAGAAAAAGAAAAAGAAAAGGTTATGGTTTGAGTGTTTGACCTTAAAAAAACAACATTTGTTTTTTCTGATTCTCTCTCCCCCTCTCTCTCTCTCTCTCTCTCTCTCTCTCTCTCTAAAATTTTTTCATTCTGCCACACTAAAAATCCAAAGACACACTGTTGTTTCACAAATTTTTATTTATTTTTTATATAAAAAGAGGAGGAATTGTATGTAGTGTGCGTTTGGCACAAATTGAAAAGCCAGCTTATTTTACTATTAAGTTTATTTTTACTATTATTCATGAGTCCTATTGCACTTTTTGATACTATTTATAGGTCCCACTGTACTATTTCAGCTAACTTTTACTTTTATTTATAGTATTTTCAGCAAAAAAATTTTAGTTTCAGTAAAATAAGTAGATTCCAAACAGATACGTATTGTCTCTTCGATCGCTACCTGCGATTTGGGTAGCTCTGTCAAAAAAGAAAAGAAAAGAAATATAAACAAAAATGACACTAATAGCAAAAAGAGATACGTAATTATGTGAGATTTAGTTTAACTAAAAAATTTTCTTGGAATTATTACACAAGAGATCTATTAGAAGAGTCGGATAAGAAAATATATATACACAATTAATATAGAGCAGTTAGTAGCCTTCTCTCTCTTTCCCTTTTATTTTCATTATTATAATCGTTATTGTTATTTTATTTTTTTTCCACAATAGAAATTGGCAACCAAAAATTGTAGTACTACATTATTGTTTTAAAATGGGTAAGAATTTTTTTTAGTGTTCCTTTATATTGGACAGGACACAAGGTTGACACATGATCATTTTATGACATATGTTATACTTGTATTATCTCCAATAATAAATAAAAGTACTAAAGTTTAACTAAAAAAATTTCTTGTTAATTATCACACAAGAGATGTATTAGAGGAGAAGTAGGATAAAAAAAAATATACAGAATTAATATAGAGCAGGTAGTAGCCTTCTTTCTCTCTCTCTCTCTCTCTCATTATTACAATTGTTATTGTTATTTTATTTTTTGCCACATAAGAAATTGGCAACCAAGAACTGTAGTACTACATTATTGTTTTAAAATGGGTAAGAATTCTTTTTAGTGCTCTGTGTATTAGACAAGACATGAGATTGACACATGATCATTTTATGACATATGTTATGCCTGTATTATCTCCAATAAATAAAAGTACTAGAGATAAGTTAAATCATTTAAAATTTTTATAATTATGGTTTAATTTTTCAGCAATGATATTCTAAAAAAAAAAAAAAAAATAGCAATGTTACAAATACAATAAAATTTACAATTATTGAGGTAATAAACTGTGATTAATGTATACATCATTAATTTTCACGTAAGACCACTATTAACATCACTTTTCGTTTATACCAATGCCACCTCAATAATTGTAAAATTTGTTTAAAATTTATTGCAGTATTGGACTTTTTGTTATGTTTTTTGAAGTCATCCACCCTACTTGTCCATTCAAGGATGCAAAATTTGTCATTTATCCATAACAGTCATAAAAAGAAAATTTATTTAACAACATATGAAGATGGTTGAAAGTTGAAACATCCAACAAATACAAAGTAGGTTCTATTTCTGCATTCTTCCAAAATGGAGAATCATCAGAAGGGTGTTTCTACAAACCCTTTATTTTATGTTACGACATATGGGTAGTTCTAAACCCTAGGACATACATAATCTAAGAATTGACAAATGGGTAAATCTCATATCTTATGTTACAACTCCCACCGACAACTCTTCCTCCTTCTTTCCCATCACAACATCGGGGAAGTTCACCAATTACACCATCAAGACACTTGAAGCAGTCACTGTTAGAAAGATCCCTAGTGCATTGGGCCAAACCATAAAGCTTCTTTGATTCTCCAAGCTCTAGCTCTCCAACTGCATACAGTTTTGGAGTAACAGATGCTTCTTTGGCTAGGAGGCTCAACAACTTTCTTGTCTTTTCGTTAAATGTTGTCGGATCGCTAACATTTCTCAAGTTCCACATGTAGAACTTGTTTTGATTATCAATTTGGCCAAAGAAATCCTTGTTCAAGTACTTCACAAGACAATTGTCGTACCATATAATGGCACCTTTATTGTATGGGCAAAGTTTGTGAATTTTATTGCTAGCCTCATTGACACAAGTCTTGCAGTCTGTGGTTGCAACATCACCACGACAAAGAGCAAGTCCATTAGTTTGGTATGGATATGAACCCACTGAACCAAGACCAAAGCCCAGGAGAGGGGTTTGATAGTAAAGGTTACCCAAGAGCTTTTTTAGGTTTGATTCATAAGGGTCATTGGTGGTGAAGTTCTCAGAGCTTGAACAGAAATGGAAGAGAGGGCTCGCTCCAAAAATGGTTTGGAGAAAGAGAGCAAAGGTTAGAAAGTAGATGGAGAAGGTGAAGTGTGAGGAAGACATTGTCAAAAGGAGATGAGAGGATGATTGATGGGTTTAAACTTTGGTCCATGCAGCTGTTATTTATAGTAAATCTCGTGCTTACTATTTCTTCTATACAAC